>NC_133490.1:9814655-9817140 GCF_025370935.1 Choristoneura fumiferana
AACTGCCTAATCAATTTGGTAGAAGTTCGAAAATGGGACTAATTTTAGTCTATCCGATTTTTTAAACACTTGCATCAATGTGTAAAATAGTCCAGTGTTTAGTACATGTCTCGTTACTGTATCCGTAAATTCGTCCATTTACACAATTTGATAGCAGCTACTATTTTAATTTTGTCCCCACATTCTGGTAAATGAGCCCTTCGTGCGTCCGCAGTCAGTGCCGTACGCTAGCTAATTAGCCAGCCACAAGATAAATGTCAGCAATCACGAACGCCGCCTTCGCTACCCTTCCGCCGGGCACCCTGTATACAGCCTACGAACAATGCTACACATTCTCACTGTGCTTTTGGCTGCAATTGTGTGGTTATGGGAATGTGAACATGGGTTGAGATTATTTTTGGCATATTAGATGAATACAGAAAACCATACTATACAGGATTAGTACATCCTTCAAATTATAGAGTCGCAGTACTCAAAATATCATCACAGGCAGTCCATTTACAATACAACAATACAATACAATTACTCTTTATTGTACACCAGAAATAGTAAGCGATACAGAAAACAGGTACACAGAGAAAATTACAAGGTAAGCAATAGGCTGTTTCTTAATTTATTTATTTAAGAAACAGTAACAATTGACAATGAATATACTATCTACTACTTCTATACTATTCTACTATTCAATTTTTTCGATTTCTATAAATGCATACGAGACATCAAAGAAACCCACTTCTCTTTAGCCTTTTCTGTTTTGGAGTTTTTTTGTATTTTTTATTTCAAGTCCAAATTTTGTTACTTTTACGGTCACCCGTAAAACCGACATCGAAAATACAAACTGAAACATAGATGCACAGAAAAACCAGAAAAATAGACCAGTGCTGGGAATCGAACCCAGGTCCTCGGCATTCCGTGCCGCATGCTATACCGCTACACCACCACTGGACAGGAGTACAGACACGAATGTCTCCTACGCACCACATATCTCAGCTTGTTTGTCACTGTCACGTACATCTCTTGTCCGGGTGAGCGGTTAGTTCCAATGGAATGCTGAAAGTTTCTCGATGAGGGCTACAGCATAGATGTCGCTAGTGTCACTGCTTAAGTGAGTAAATAAGAAACAAACAAGCTGAGATATGTGGTGCATATTTTCGATATTAAATATTGCGTCATAAAATAGTGTAAAATTTTATTTTTTGATTAGTTTTTAACAGAAACAGTTAGGTTAATAATGACTTCTAGATATAGACTTTATTTACATTAAACATCAACCCCGAAATAACACCGTTTTCTGTTTCTGGCATTGCACCCCATTGACATCCAAATAAAATCAAATCTATTCTCTCTTTTAGCTTCCCAAATGGCCATCTGACCACTCGCGTATTATACCAGGCTTTTTAAAGGAGGATAGTGATAAACACTTGTTACGATAATCAAAATGATGAGTAATAAAGCTTTGAAATGCTGGCGTAATGGTGTCGTCGCAAATGTCAATTGTTGAACTTTAGGGGGGCCGCGGTGTAATGACAGGGGTCGCTGCTGTTGAACCATAACGCTGTAAATCAATGCTTTACGTAAATATTTAAAGGGAAATTACCTCGTCGAAAGTTCATAATGTTCCTCAGGAAAAATATACACGAGCTCCGCAGGTCCTTGTAATTTCATCGTCTTTCTTAACAAGTACGCCTATCAGAAATGCAAATTAATGTAGCCGCAGCATAATGTTGCTTGTGTTTTAAAAAGTTTGCTGTGTGTGTGTGACGTTACGGCTTTCCTGGTAATAAGAAAAATACTGCTTTACTAATATCTTATTCGTTATTTTTGCTATTTCTCTTTCCTGCCTTCGTTTATTTCACTTCGGGCAAGGGAATGATTTTTTAAATCACAACAGTCGTAAACACCATTGGGAAGCGGTAAAATTCTGATTATTGCAACAAAATTACAACATAAATTAAATTTGCGTCTCATTAACAAGATTTTGGGGTTGTAAATTACTACTAAACAAGTAGAGTTACTTGTATTTCAAATTCACTAACAATGCTGTACTATGCTATGAGAGGAGGCCTGTTCCCTGCCGTAGTATGTACATTCAAGGGCAAAGATTATGACACGGCCAAAGTTACAAAAATATGTATACACGACTTTATGCACTTAACGTTAAGGCCGTGTATACATATTTTTGCAACTTTGGCCGTGTCGAATAATTTTTGCCCTTGACTGTAACATTGCAAATAGGCAAAGATCATGAAAGGAGGTCAAATAAAGATTTATGGAAATTAAAAAAAATATTATCGATCTTGCGTATCTTAATTAATGTAATTGAATAATAATAATGTAATGAATGGGTCCACACCAAGACATAACACGCGTCACGCGTAGCCAAGGCATCAAAATGGGTAGAGAAATAAATTTTGAAATATATTTTTTTTAGGAGTGGGATGTTTTTTTTTTCTCAACTAGATATTTAGATCCACAATGTAGGGTA
>NC_133490.1:9819295-9915223 GCF_025370935.1 Choristoneura fumiferana
CTTTTTCAAATTGAGTGTTAACCTATTTTTTGCTTATACGTTTTGGTCGTTTAGTTGCGGTTCACTTCTTGATTTTTTTAAAGGTTTGAATTGGTATCCTGGAACGTGGAACAGAGGACGCGAAAATTGGTTTGTCAAATGTGTTTTCCCGTGGATGATTTTGGCAATAGTGCCTTGGATTAATATTTGGTTTAATATTCCTGGGATTTTCTATGTGACACATTAATGGTGTTCTAAAGTGTTAATTATTATAACCTGGCGAATTGATTGTTTCTCCAACTGCTGCGAGCTGGTGGCTCGTAGTCGCCTCCCTTTTATTAAAAGCCGGATCTGTTTTGCCAGTTTCGGGTAAGTTTTTTCTGTGTTGTTGCGAACTTAGGTTTTGTTAGGGCTCTATGGTTTGAATAAATTTTAGTCTCTTTTATCTTTTTCAGCTCCCACCTACGGTGCGGGATTTTTGTGGACATCGTACTGCGCTCCGCACCACGATTGTGGCATAATTTGTCATCGCTCGGTGTCGGGATTGTTGCCTGCATCCAGTGACAGGGGAACCGCTCCACACCAACAACAAAGACCACGTGAAGTTGTCACAAACTTTTGGAAATTCTTACCAAAAACCTTTATTATTTGGCTTATAACGGCGAATTATTTTAAATTTCAGTAGTATCACATTTTTTTAAAGTATTCTATGTTTTTCTAACTTGTCGCTTCAGTTTTTATATCGTAGTCTTAAGCAAACACGTTCGGAACTCTTTTCTACTGTTAATAGAATTTTATGCGCATAAGATCCTACTCTACTTGGTGTAGTATCGCGAATTATTTTGTAATTTTCGAAAACTACTTGCATAGTTTATTTGCCCATTCCATATATATTTTGTACTATATTTTTTCAAAATTCTAAAAGCCACGAAGGCCTCCATGATTTCGGTAATCTGTTGGCAAAACAATATGACGACGCTTTAATACTACTCTGTTATTTCATCGGCTGAATTTTTTACATTAAATCTTTATTAATCATATCTCAAATTATACGTTTCATTTATAGTTGCATTGCACATAAGTGTTGTGTTGTTTTTTTTTGCCCGAGTTCATGTGAGAATTTTGGGTGCTTCAAGAAGTACATATAAATGTCAAAACCTATACCACCAATTTATAAAAACCTCTGTTATGAAGAATCCAGTACAAAAGTCCAGTACTGTTCAAAACAGATCCACAATGTTATTCGACTGATATGAATCACCCTGTATTATAACGAATACAAAGTATGTTTGAGATCGAGTGAAATGTCAACGGCCGCAGTAAGGAAGCTGTAAATCATGGCCAGTGATGCGCGAGCGCCACCACGCCTGATTTCAGATATACATTATATACATTTGTATAGTTATAGGTATGTATAGTTAATTGTGTATATTATATACATAAATCTGCATTAATTGTATAAGACGCGCGCTCGATCTGAATCCGCTTTACAGTACCTGCTTTAAGCATTTATTTTGATCCAACCGTAGGTACATAGCGTATTTTCGATAGAACAACGTCATATAAGTAATCTCATTTTTACTCTCTATTTTCGATGTTTAGGCAATTATGCCCTTGCAGCCTTGTACCAAAAGTAAAATGTAGTGAAAATATTCATCATGCCGGAAGATGTCCACTGCTGAACAAAGGCCTCTCCCTTAGAAAGCCACAATGAACGACAACTCGCCACTTGCATCCATCGGTTTCCCGCAACTCTGAGTCAGTCCACCTGGCGGGAAGCCACTTCGTCTTCCGGTTCGTGGTCGCCACTCGAGGACTTTTTTCTCCCAACGGTTATCTGTTTTTCTGCGATGCGCGAGTGAAAATATTACCGTTGATCCGTCGCTCCGTTTCGACGTTAAAGACGGACAAACATACAAACAACACACCTTTCACATTTATAATATTAGTATGGATAGGAGTAATAGGAATACGACGTCTCATAATTACATTTCTGAGGCCATAATGTCTAACGCGCGGACGCTTGCCATCGCATTCATTATTTGTTTCATGGTGTAAGATGGTGACAGAAAGAGATGGTGAGAGCGATGGCAAGAGCCCGCGCGTAAGAATAGGGCCTCTGATGCAGGGCCCCAAAATGATCCAACACTCTCTTATTAAGATTGGTTTTTGACCGTTTTTGTATTTTTTATTTCAATTCCAAATTTTTACTTTTACGGTCATCCGTAAAACCGAAATTGAAAATACAAACTGAAATATAGATGCACAGAAAAACAGAAAATAAGACCATCACTGGGATCGACCCAGTCCTCGGTAGACCGTACTGCGTGCTATACCGCTACACCACTGATGGTCAACGGTATCGACACGAATTTCCCTATGCACCTCATATCTCAGCTTGTGTTTCTTACTTAGTCACTTAAGCCGCGACGCTAGCGACATCTATGCCGTAAGCCCTCAAACTTTTTCGGCATTCCTTTGGAACTAACCGCTCACCCGGACAGAGATATCGTATCGTCTGTCTTTAGTTTTAGATAGGGCTCATAACTAAATCTGTTTAAACTTCAAACATCTGTACTCCTGTGTTATAGTTATTATTCTGTCATCTGGTCACTTCACAGACGGATTGAATAATAGTCTGCAATACCCCTGCTGTTGCAGATGTTTATGGGCGGTGGTGATCTCTTACCATCAGGAGACCCACTTGCTCGTTTGCCATCCAGTCGAATAAAAAAAAAAAGTTTTTATCTAAAATGAAAGTTGTGCCAACATCATTCCAATACAAGTACCTACTCGTATTAGTAAAGTCACAACGCACATATATGAATTTTGCATTTATTAAAGCCACTTTCTGTTTTTGATTGAATAGTTTCTCCATTTCTTCCCTTCATTATTGCCATCATATCAGCAGTAGCACGTCCACTCTGTAGGCCTCCCGAAAACCTCCAGTTGCGTTGGTTGGAAGCGGTTTGCATTCGCCGTGAACCCGCGGCTTTAACCAGGTCATCCGTTCATCTTGTTGGTGGACGTCCTACGCTGCGCTTGCCGATCCACGGATCGCGGGATCTCTTCCCGTGTGTCATAAAAGATGAGTAAAGGACCTGGCGTCAGATTGGGCAGCAGCGCTTTCTACCGCCAAACATGAACTCCAAACTCCAGATCGAAAAATACAAACTGAGACGTGGATGCACAGAAAAACCAGAAAAAAGAGACCAGCACTGGGAATCGAACCCAGGTCCTCAGCAATTCGTGCTGCGTGCTATAACCCCTACACCACTGCTGGACAGGAATACAAAAAGACAATATAACAATCATAATCCAAACTCCAGTACTGCGGTGTAGAAGGCTAAGGGAAAACACCACACTATCCTAAGAAAGTGGCCGTGAAGGTTCACTACCACTGATCCTCAACCGACACCAGTCTGTCAAGAATGTAGCGACTTCGGCCGCTTGTAGACGTCCGTTGTTTTCACCGGACATCGGACCGTTTTTATTGCCGGACTTGCGGTATTGTATGGCTTGATGAAAATGAATGAATGTGTGTACATGCACCGGACACTTGTCCGGCGACTTATTTTAGCCGGATGCATCTCCGCCTCCCCTCGGCACGACGGACACCGGTCCGGCGTAAGAAACGCGGTTATCCATACCAGTGTACCTATTGGTGTATGCGTAGACGGTACCGGACGTATCGCCCTACTTTCTGTTAATTCACCCCCGTCTACTTGCTGACCTCCATCCGGTAAAATTCAGGCAAAAAAGCGGCCTTAGAAGGTTGCAATAATCGGGAATCGGTAATTATTTCTTAAATTAAATATAATCCACTTGATCATAAATCTATTTATTGATTTAGATACCACTCAAGCCTTGATGAATCTCTATGATGCCCAAACATGTTGAAGTTTAAATTGGATTCGATCGCATAAATAAAGTATTTTCGTTATAATAAAGATGCACTACTTCAGTGCTGCCGACGTGTTTATGAATAATTGTATTAATAAATAAAGTAAAAATCTTAGCTTAGGTTTTAACCCCTCTATATCGATTACTAGTCTGTTGCCCGCAACTCCGACCGCGTAGAATTCGTTTATCGCGGGAACTATGCAATTTTTCGGGATCAAAACTATCCTATGTCTTTCCCAGGATCTTAAACTATTTGTATACCAAGTTTCGTCTAAATCGATTCAGTGATTTAGATATGATAAGGTACCAAACAAACAGACTTACAAACATTCGCCTGTAAGATATTAGTGAGATTAATGCGAGTGTAATTTCGCACATGCATTTCGAAAAATCAAAGATGCGAGCCCGGGTTTGAACCCACGATTCTCTACTTGAGAGACCATAGGTCTAACCCCTAGGCCACCACGACTCTCCAGATTGCCTTACTAAAATGATACTGCACCCCAGTGTGCGGCGCGTCGGCGCGGGCGCAGACAGCTGGCGCGGCGCCCGCGTCGCCAAGATCTATAGCCACAGATGCCGTAACCCGACACGGCCGCTTAGCGCCGTTTTGTGAGAGCTCATTGTTATGATTGATCATTAGCTGATGCTTTGAACTAAGTACCTATGTATATATCATCATCACCATCATCAGCCGGAAGACGTCTACTGCTGATCAAAGGCGTCCCACTTAGATCGCCACAATGAACGACAACAACTCACCACTTGCATAGAACGTTTACTCCCAACTCTCACGATGTGGTCAGTCCATCTAGATAGAGGAAAGCCTGCCAACGTTTTGTCTTCCACGATCCTCTGTAGCAGAGGAATCGTGGATTCAAATCTGGCCTCGCATCTCTGAGGTTTTCGAAATTCATGTGCGAACATTTAAATTTTACCACGAGCTCTCTCTCTCTCTCTCTCTTTCTCTCTAGTTCCAAATCCGCACTGGACCCGCGTGGAATTACGACTCAAGCCCTCTGATTCTGCGGGGAGGCCTGTGCCCAACAGTGGGAGGTACATAGGCCGGGATAGTGGTTATCTATATTTATTTCATTTGCTAGTAAATATTGTTTTTATTGAATAGTCTCCTCTTCAGATCGTAAATCTATTTATTGATCTCGAAAATCCTACTCAAGCCCTGCTGGATCAATACTAATATTTATCTTACCGCGATGCTGCGATGTGTTGACGTTTCGATCGGATTCGATCGCCTAATATATTGGCGTTATATCGACCGTTGACAACTCATGGATCGTCTTGCAAATATATATATAGGTAGGTGTATTTGATCAAGATATTTTTTTTACTAACCTAAAGCGTAAAGGGTTAAGTAGACACTTGATTCTAAAAAAATTGGAACCGACTTCAAAAACCTTGAAAATAATTTTCTACTACTTTGAAGTCGGTGCCTCAGCACGAGCCAGTAGGAGTGGAACTATAGTCGCCTACGTATACCTCACCTACATACTATATATTGGGCTTCAATCACTCCTGCTGGCTCGTGCTGAGGCACCGACTTCAAACTAGTAGAAAATTATTTTCAAGGTTTTTGAAGTCGGTTCCATTTTTTGTTAAAAAAAATAATTCAGTGTTTTAGTGATTTGTAGCCAAAGCACGCCAAAGTGCATCTCGCAACGATTCCATTAAGCTCAAACACAGCATAGTTATATCATTTTATAATAGAGTACCGATACCTACGGTCTTCTTTATCAGGGTCCAGTTCACCAAATTATACTTTCTGAATGTAAATACTTATTGATTTGATGTTAAAAATGCCAAAATCGCTATAGGTGTGCTTTAAAATTTCGAAGGTTGCCCTCGATTTCCCTAAGATTCCATCATCAGATCCTGACTTGGTGTCAATGGGACCACCTCAGAAGTATGTCCTTTAGAACTAAAAATAATTTTGAAATTCGGCCCACAATTGGCCGAGTTATCGCGTAACAAACATACAAAAAAACCTACTCTCGAATTGAGAACCTCCTCCTTTTTTGAAGTCGGGTAAAAATAAGCTTGTATTAAAATTTTCATTTTTAATTGGCCGAAGGGGCGTTGTCTTTTGTAGGACGCACGTGTATAAAGCACTTACGCTGCGTCTCATTTGAGACAAACTTTGCAGGTGGCTGGTTTTGCGGCTGAAACACGCGAAGTATTCTGTCTTGGAGCCGGTGTACGATTTTGTGCCGGTTGCGGTGGAGACAGCGGGGCCCTGGAGTTCGGAGGCCCTTGATTTGTTTAGGGACTTGGGTCCTCGACTCAGGGATAGGGGGTGCGGTCCCCGGTCTGGATCGTGGCTGGTTCAACAGGTGTCCATTGCTGTGCAGAGGGGCAATGGAGCCGGGGTAATGGGGACTTTTGAACCGGGCACGATGCAGGGAGGGGATTTTTAGGTTAGTTTTTTTTTATAATAATAATAATAATAATTTAATGACAGTGTTTAGTTTAATTTTCATTTTGTTTTATTGTTTGATTTAATTTTATAATTTTTATTTCATCATCATCCCAGCCTATATACGTCCCACTGCTGGGCACAGGCCTCCTCTCAGAACAAGAGGGCTTGGGCCATAGTTCCCACGCGGGCCCAGTGCGGATTGGGAACTTCACACGCACCATTGAATTGCTTCGCAGGTTTGTGCAGGTTTCCTCACGATGTTTTCCTTCACCGCAAGCTCGTGAATTACGCACATTAATTTCGAAAAACTCAGAGGTGCGAGCCGGGGTTTGAACCCACGACCCTCTGCTTGAGAGGCGATAGGTCAAACCACTAGGCCACCACCGCTTTTAATTTTTATTTAATTGTTATAATTTGTAATTATTATATTTAGGAATATCCCATTTAGTTCTATTGTATTAATGAATTTATATACTTAATAATTTGACATGTAAAATTTTTAATCTAATGAATAAATGGCTATGACTATGAATGTGTATAAACCTCCCTCTTGAGTTATTCTATCTATTGATAAATTCGCATTAAATTAAAAGCGAACATATATTATGTAGTTAACCTAAACATAGACAGTCAGACGGCGGCACACTTTATTTTAAGGTGCGCTTACACGGGATTTTTTTTGAGCAATAATTGCTCGGCAACACGAATGGATCAATTTGGAGTAATTAGTGGAGCGATATACAACAAATTAAAAAAAATTCGAGTCAATTTAGTATATATATTTAGTAATAATTAGGCAAGTCATTTTAGGAATCGAAGGGTTAAGGCAAGTATTGTTGATGTAGGAATTGGTTCTCATATTGGTCGTCTGTTTCGTAATTAGTGGGCTAACCTTATTCAAAAGATATTCAAAATCACTTCGGGACGTTCTTGTAAAGTTTTTGAATAAAATATCGTCTAATTAACCACACAATGAAGTGTGCTCCCGTCTTGCTAAAAATGTTCGCATCCAGATATGCCTATTCCTTTTCTTTCTTTTTTGCTTTTAATTCATGATAAATAAAAGCGGTACCTACAAGCCACCGCTATAAGAAAAATGTCGTCCATGGCGAGCGTAGTTCTTCAACGGAATTGCTCGTGTATGAAAGTATTGCCTAGTTTCTTGGAGTTGCTCCATATCGCTCAATATTGTAGTTGCTAAATATTTTGCCAAATTGACGCTTGTTGCCGTTGCCTTAAATTGCTTGATATTTTTTCATGTCGCAATCTACCATCATTGCTCATAATTGAGCAATTTTTGTTGCCCGTGTAAGCGCACCTTTATACTATGTTGATATCACGAAATTCGTCCTTAAAACAGTGACCTTCAATCCGGCCTTCCCACCCACGGCGGCCTTCGGGAGGACCTCGGCTCAAGGTTGACCTCCAAACTGGGACCTTTCAAGGGCGACCTTGCGGAAGGCTGACTAGGCCTTCAAGGCAGCGCGAGACAAAGGTCGAGGTCAAGGTTATTACTTTATCCTTCCTACTCATATTAAATTGACTCTTTCTTAATCAAATACCATAAACGGGACTTATTCTTATCACGCTAAACATACGAGTAATATTTACCTCAACGTTTCGACCAGATTAGTGATCGTGGTCACGAGTACACTGAAGTTTAAAACATTAAGGGCCTGTTTCACCACCCATTGATTAAATTTTAACTGACGGATAAATGTGTTGCGTTCCGTCTATCAACAAAACACAGAGATGGCATTACATTTATCCGTCAAATAAATTTATCAATGGATGTGAAACAGGGGTAAGTATTGTGACTTGGTCTGATTGCATGTCTTGCGTTACTCTTCGCGCTTAACCGCTGAACAATAGAGTAGAAAAAGATTGTTTAAATGATGATATTCACTTTGCATATTTATCTTGGTTTTAATTTGAAATTACAATCAAGCGAGGAAATGCTGCCAGAGTCTTCGGTACCTACCATGCCGCAGAGGCCAATTTCTAGAGTTACTGTTGGTAGTTTTTTTAACCCCCGACGCAAAAAGAGGGGTGTTATAAATTTGACCGCTATGTGTGTCTGTCTGTCTGCCTGTGGCACCGTAGCTCTTAAACGGGTGGACCGATTTGAATGCGTTTCTTTTTATTTGAAATTAGGGTTTCTAGCGATGGTTTTTAGAAATTTTTCATCGAAATCAGCCGTTTTTGAGATATTAATCTTTGAAGTGACAAAGGGTTGGGGGCAACTTTTTGTTGGTTAGGTTATTACACTTTTAGTTTATTTAATTTTAATCTAGTTTTAGTATAGTGGACAAAGTATATATTGTCAAGAAGACATTAATAATATTGTCTGCTATGACTCGTAGTTTAGAAATATTAATATATAAATTTTTCGAGGCAAAAAAAATCGAATCGTTCAATTTATGTGGACGATTTTTCATTTGTACGGAATGATTTGTCCAGAGGACGTCTTCCGGCTGATATTTTTTACCACACAGTTGCATAATTTATCCCGCTGTACACATCTCTAGAGCACAAGTAGGTACTGAATACGCAATAACTGTAAAACCTTTGTTTACATTCACCCGAAAATACGAAGTGGCTTCGGTCCAAAATCCCAATTAATTTTATAATACGCATATTTATTGTGTAGCAACGCTACCGACATGAAAGAAGGTGACGTTTGACAAATATTGTCCGTTTACCACGACGGTAAGTGACCGAAAAGTATTGTAATTAGAGATAAGTAGCTTTTATCTCGAGTTTATCCGTGAACAAATAAAAATCGGCCAAGTGCGAGTCTAAAACGCGCACTGAGAGTTCCGTACAAATTTTTAGGTGTCTGTGAATATTCGGTATTAGCAAAGCCAATCTCCTGAGCATTGTGTCATTTTCGATGATTACTGATATAGACAGACTGACATAAAAAATCTCATTACTCATAGTAGAAATCCACGAATTAAATACATATATCCTATATAGCTATTAGCTCTTATATTTTAGCCTTTTACCAGTGGCTTCGATCTCGTGAACCGTATCTGGTAGTCCAATTGAAAATGTGGTTTGAATTATCGGTCGGTCGTGCATTAAGTAGGGGAGACTGAGGAGAGTTGTGACAGAGGAGAGTAGTGACAACGTTGATTTTTGGTAATAGCGCGCGTTTGATAGCTCGCGACTTGAACTAAAAAACGCGCGCTATTTCGAGGTTGCCACCAGTTAATAAGTTTAAAAAAATCGACATTGTCACTACTCTCCTCTGTCACAACTCTCCTCGGTCTCCTCGTTTATTATTTATTACAGGTCGAAAAATAAGGGGTCGTACTTTAACCGCACCCCTGCATTCACTTAAGTTTACAAACTATTCAAACTGAAACAGCTTTCCAATGATGCAACACCTAAACACCTATTCAGTTCGTTGGCACCATCAAGTATCCAAGAAACATAAGCGATATTTTGTATGAATCATAGACAATATAACGTTCAATTTGTTTGTCTGGGAAGACGAATGGGGCGGGCCGCGGGCGTAATAGTCCGTATTACTCGAGTCAGTGCTGCGGCGGAAAGCATACGTCAAAACTTACTTTTCACTTTATGCCCGTATAGTTCGTATTGAATGTCTTTTCATGAAAAAGAAGAATGCTCTAGCCCATTAAGTTAAATGTTCGTCCAAAGCAATGAGGTGCCAACAGCTACAACATTAGAGTTCGATATTTTTTCCATAGTTTCTAGTAAGTTTCTAGTAAGTTTCTATTAAGGTTTTGGGTTCCATAAATCACCAGCGTTCCTGCACATAACGTGTGGCAACACATGCTGAATGGAGGTCCTTTTTGGTGTCCGTCGTCTCACCAAGTAACTTAGTTTTAGTGCTAGTTTTAGTCTTATTACTGTAAGGTGGAACATTAGATCAAGTTTTCATAGTATAATTCACTAGCATATTCGGTATTAATAACAGCTTGTAAGTGATTTTTTTTGCAATTATGGTGTTTGATTTTCTTCTTCTTCTTTTCAACCTTTCACCACCCAATGCTGAGTGTAGGTCTCTTCTAATGCACGCCTGTGCATGAAGGTAAATGGCCAACTAAACGTCACGCAAGCCACTGCGGATTGACCAGTCTACAGTGTAATTTCGTTCATAAAACTCACTTTAACATCGCCTTGTCTGTCAACCCTCGCTTACAAACGGGTGGATATAACGGGTTGAAATGACTCGTTTTGTGCACTTGTTGTTCTACTAAATTAAAAAAAGTCCAATTCAACCGCCAGATTTAGTGGTTTGCACGAACAAAGCCGCGTATAATACTAGTGTTACATCATCATCATCCCAGCGTATATACGTCCACTGCTGGGCACAGGCCTCCTCTCAGAACAAGAGTATAGTGTTACGTAAATAATAAAATACCTAATGTGGAGTTTCGACCCGCCACGATGTTTTCATGTTTATTATAATAAATCGACCAAACGACAAAATGTACATTGCGAGTTTGACAGTGTCAAAATGCAATTTTTCAGCGAAAGCCAAATATCAAATGTCAAGATTTAATTTGACAGGTGCTGACGAGGATGAAGTGACATCGAGGATGAAGTGACATGGTATGTTTTTTTTTACCCGACAACTTTATATTTGCCTGCCAGCGGTGAGCTACGGTCTTTCTAACGGGCATTGACTGTATGAGATATATTTAGTTCTCGATTTTTTTGACTGAATCTTTTGTGTGGTTATTGCGATTTTTGTTTTAGTTTTTCTTTGATGCGCGTTGACAGCCGCCGCTGTTTTTAAATAGGTGTTAATGATGTCGAAATAACAGAACTATCGATTTAGATTTAGGGAATAAATTTCTTATGGCTTTTTTCGTGGAATATAGTAAGTTAGAATTTAGTTTATGTTTACTTAAGCTTTATTTTAACTTGTATTTTTTTTTCATCGAAAATACAAAGAGAAATTTAGACTCTCGCTGCGAGTCGTTCTTGATCAAAGGCTATCTAATCTATCGCCGTTCAACGCGGCAAGCGGCAAGCGTGTAGGGCACCTTCGCGCCAGGAACGATTCGAGGCGATATAAAAATATTATTTAAGTTAGCTAGTAGATTTATTATTTAGTAGTAATTTAGCCTTTAGGTTATATGATTGTATTTTCTATAAGTTTATATTCTTAAATAATTTTCCACCTTTAAGTGAAATATAGATTCATAGAAAAACCAGAAAAATAAGACCAACGCTGGGAATCGAACCCAGGTCCTCCAGGGCCAGGTCGTAAAAGTAACAAAATTTTTGGAATTGAAATAAAAAATACAAAAATATCCCAAAAATCAATCTTAATTTTTTTTATTTAGGTTTAACTAACAAGTCTGTTTTATTAAGCTAGTAGCTTGGATTATTATTGGCAACAAAAAGAGTTGCACTCCCTTTATGATTCCTTTGTTTAAACCATTAAATTGACAAAATTTAAAAAAGTTCATGATTCAGGCCTCGTCGGTACCTTATAATGTAAAGTCCAAAAAATTCTACATAAAAAAATATACAAAAAAGATAGTATTGATTCATGGTCACTGTGGTGGTGGTGTAACTATCAGTTTAAAGGTTAAGCACGTTTTACAGCTAAACTCAAGTTTTGTGTCCTAATTAAGCCTGTTATTACCAAATTAATTCTCTTGTATAATTTTAACTGGTTCCCCGCGTTAGAGACGAAACCTAGTGTGGGTGGGAATCCCTGGGCCCCATTTCAAGAAAGCTACAAGTTACAATTTACAACCAGTAATCTCTTTTCAACGCATACTGTTAAACAAAGACTCATCATCCCAGCCTATATATGTCCCACTGCTGGGCACAGGCCTCCTCTCAGAACAAGATTGGCCATAGTTCCCAGTGCGGATTGGGAATTCACACGCACATTGAATTGCTTTGCAGGTTTGTGCAGGTTTCCTCACGATGTTTTCCTTCACCGCATAAGCTCGTGTAAATTTCAAATGTAATTCGCACATGTTTCGAAAACTCAGAGGTGCGAGCCGGGGTTTGAACCCACGACCCTCTGCTTGAGAGGCGATAGGTCAAACCACTAGGCCACCACGGCTAAACAAAGACTACCGCTTGTACATTGTAGCTTGTATAGCTTCGTGAAATGGGGCACTGGTAGTTCTTGTCAAGTGCAAAGGAAAGGTGCACATGAGTACAAAGAAAAATTTATAGTAAATTCTAATCTTGATAGTTAATTCAAAGAAAGTTTTGACTAAATGAATTGCTCATCAACGCCCAGTCCAAAGATTTGAACCAATTAAATTAATCAATTAGTTAGATTATAATAATGAAAGATTAATCAATGTCTTTTTAGGGTTCTGTACCTCGAGGGAAAAAACGGAACCCTTATAGGATCTCTTTGTTGTCCGTCCGTTCGGCCGTCTGTCAAGACCCTTTTTCTCAGGAACCCGTGGAGTATCAAGCTAAAATTTATATCAAATACTCCTGTCCTTTGGAGCTGTAAAAAAATCAAACTTCTAAGCCAACGCAATCAAAAGATACCGCCGTTTATGCCGCCAATTTCCGCAAATTTTCGAAACTCGCAAGGGAATCAAAACCTACAGGGTAGGTACTTCCCGTGAACTCAGAATCTTGAAATTTGGTACGAAGGAACGTCCACAGATAAAGGTAAAATTGCGAAAACCGTAAATTTTTAGTTACATCATATAATAAAAATATTTATACGGAATATTTGTTCGGTGCGCGAGTCCGACTCGCACTTGGCCGGTTTTTTTTCTTTTTGTCATAATGTGTTGACTGAGTAAACATTAGTACATTGATAACCAAGGGTGGAAAGTGACCCATTTCACCTGAGATATTTCTGGCGCTCGAACGAAGTGAGAGCGCCAATAGTTCGAGGGGAAATGGGTTATTTCACCCGAGTTAGACACTCTACTTTTCATTTCGACTGTGAGGAAAGTAAAATACTACAAGAAAAATGAGAATATTAATAAATGAAATTTACTGATATACAACCTCCAACCTTTAACACTGGCCACTTAATTGCCACGGCCGACTATTAAAAAATCGAGTTGGTCACGACACAACCAAGGAGCTTATATACAAAACTGGAGGTTGAACGCCGAACGAAGAAGTTTGACCTTTGTTACTTATTTATATATTCCATCTCTTTCTTAATCTAAGTAAAGAAAACGTCAAATTTCTTGTTTCAAACGGATATATAAGCTCCTTGGTCACGACGTGTTCTAGATGGCCAGGCCGAAACGTGAAAAAAAGTTTCATTGACATATCTTCGACTCCGTGGCTAACCGCAAAAATGAAAAAAAAAAAACTTTCCACCCTAGAGATGAAAACGCAATTTTCCACCCGGCTATCTATCCATGAAAATTAAACTTTCCGAACAGGAGAGATGAAAAATATTATTCGTACTCTGTTTTATTCTACAAATTTTACAAAGAGTGTTAGTAGAGCTTTAGTATATTAAACAAGGAAAATGAATGAATTTTACGATACGATACAGAATTCAACGAGGACAAAGACGCAGGCTTGAGCTAGTTAGCAGTGATTCAACAGAACTAGCTTCATATTATCATGTTACCAGGTGTATTTGCAATCCCTACTAATATCCCTACTTCCCTACTTCCCTACTAATATTATAAATGCGAAAGTAACTCTGTCTGTCTGTCTGTCTGTCTGTCTGTCTGTCTGTCTGTCTGTCCTTTAACCGTTTCACGTCGAAACCACTGAACCGATTTTGATGAAATTTGGTATATAGGTAGTTTGAACCCCAAGGATCAACATAGGATATCTTTTATTCCGGTAGAGGGCGCCGCCGCGCGATAACCTAGATCCGCGCAGACGTAGTCGCGGGCATAAGCTAGGTAGTTCCTAATAAATATCTGGTTTAAAAGCCATTGTAGCAATACTCGTAGCTAATCACAAGACATACGGAAAAATATGGCCTCATTTTAACACAAATTAAACCTGCTTACCAGAAAAACTTTCTGGTGTTACATAGAATATGACTGCTCGAAATGCAAAAAAAAAAACAAAGGATGAAATTGAGTTAGAATCTCAAATTATCAAGTTGAACACACACCAAATTAGCTCCCGTAAAGACCTCATAAAGATAGGCTGCTAAATAGGTTAGCGGATTTTGTTTGATCTGTCATTTAATACGCATGGAACTTAATCTACAAACAATTGACGTTACCATTGTGATTTTACGAAGATAAGACCTAGACGATAAAAACCTTCGTAAGAAATAAAAACACTATCAACTTTTTGATTCACTTTGTAAGAGCTATCAACACAAATGCCAAAGGTATCGTAAAACGACAACCTTAATCGGCCATCAACCCAATCGAGCATCAAGTTACACACGATCAAAAAATCGACAGGATCACATTTGCAAACTTCATTTAGAAAAGTTCCAAATTTAAAAACTTACCGCGCACTAAATCACAACACCACAGAGCACAGATATAACTTTTTTTCGGGACCCGGATACCAACTGATCCGCCAACGTCTACGCGTTCCTACTTGTAGTATAGGTTTAAAATATCATATCAGACGGTGGTACCAACACCCCGAACGTTGGCCCAATCTATTAATACATCGTCTTGCATCGTTATATGAAAATTCTGCGTTTACAGGCTTATGACAGGATTACTGTTTTATAGCCGGCTTTACTTGACTTTGGCTGTAAAAAAAGTAAATCGTAGCATGCCAGAGTTCAAATGCTTTTATTTTTTAAATCCTGATTTAAAGAAAAGAAACTAGGTATGGATCATTCTAGATTCTAGCAGAGCTCTGTGTAAAGGCAGCGTTAAGGAACATTTTTTTTAGATAAACTTAAAGTATTTTTTTACTTATTTTTTTATTTATTTTCGAAAGACGTTAGAATTAATAATAATTTTCGTAGACTACAGTCTACAGTGACAAAAAAAAATTAAAATATAGATTTTTCAGGAGAGATGTATTATTGAAAATAGAACCGCGAATATCTAAGCGAAGCCAGCTGCCTTGGTAATACGGTACGACTGTATCCATTATTTTTATAATCTTACACTAAGATCATCAATTCTACAATTGATTGCCAAATTCAGTTATCTAAATAATGTATACTCATACGGCTACGAAATATGGATATGGTATTTCGGAAATACACTTTCGACGGGTTGATTTACAGCTTGGAAGGATCATAAACTTGTTTGACATTAATTTTAATAAATAATTTCTACACGTTCGTGAATAAACATTGGGGACAGACAGATTAATAGGCAGACGGGCAGCGAAAAGATTAAGGGTTCCAGTGTTTGACGATTGGAAGTAGGTACTCGTACAACACATTAGCACGCTGAGGTAGCAATGGGCCGGCTATATAACCCGAAGAACCGCTAACCGTTGGGGTAGACGAGTTCTTGAGTGGAGACCACGGATCGGCAAACGTAGGACGTCCTTAGACTCGGTGGAGCAATTATCTTCGCAGGGCGGCTGGCAAGAGCTGGATGAGAGTGGCCGAGGATCGTGCTCAGTGGCGTGCCATGGGAGAGGCTATGTCCAGCAGTGGACGAACATAGGCTGATGATGATGATTACTCGTACAACCAGAATGTTAAGATCGAGCACGAGACTTATCGGTTTCCATCGTACCTATTCCTGAAAAAAAACTGATCTCTTGTTTTGAATTCCGACCCACATTAGTAAATTAGTTTATGGCAATAGATATCTATGTTCATTTATTATTTAACTAGCTGTTGCCCGCGACTGCGACCGCGTAGTATTCTTTTATCATTATTCAGCGGGAACTATGAAATTTTCCAGAACAAAAACTATCCTCTGTTCTTCCCCGGGACTAAAACTATCTGTATACCGAATTTCATCTAAATTGGTACAATGGTTTAGACGTGATGAGTAACAAAGATCCAAACATCTTCACAAACTTCCACATTTATAATATTATTAAAAATATTATAAATTATAATTATTATTATAATATTCTCTCAAAGGGCTATGGAGAGGGCTATGCTCGAGGTTTCTCTGCGGGATAGAATCAGAAATGATGATATTCGCAGTAGAACTAAGGTTACCGACATAGCCCGAAGAATTGCGAAACTGAAGTGGCAGTGGGCGGGGCACATTGCTCGCAGGACTGATGGCCGATGGGGTCAGAAGGTTCTCTAATGGCGCGGGATCGCGGTGGGTGCGAAAAGCACAAGACCGGTCTGAGTGGAGAGCCTTGGGGGAGGCCTATGTCCAGCAGTGGACGTCTTTCGGCTGAGATGATGATTATAATATTATAAGTAGGAAGTAGGATGGTCCTCGGGTAAGCTTTGATAATTCGTGGCTAGGTTATGATTTTTTTTAGGCACGGAGCTTTAAGCCAAACGAATTGTGCTAACCTCAGGTGAGTGTAACTATAATCTAAACGAAGTAAATCCCGTAAATCACCGGCTCCCATTCCCCGGAAATAAACGAGGACCAATTTATTTACTTTACATCTCGACGCGTTCATATAATATATTGGAGCCTTTGAACTGAGTTACGAGGGCGTTACCGATTTAACGGCTAGTTCGTATCCAATTATTTGCGATGTTTAAGCACCCTGTTTACAACTGACCTTATGGTTTTTCAATTTATTTTATTTTTTTATTCTACGGGTGGGTCTCCTGAGTAAGAGATCACCACAGCCCATAAACATCTGCAACACCAGGGGTATTGCAGATGCGTTGCCAACCTAGAGGCCTAAGATGGGATACCTCAAGTGCCAGTAATTTCACGGGCTGTCTTACTCTCCACGCCGAAACACAACAGTGCAAGCACTGCTGCTTCACGGCAGGATTAGCGAGCAAAATGGTGGTAGCAAACCGGTCGGACCTTGCACAAGGTCCTACCACCTGCAAATCACCAATTCAATCATCAATTATTTGTTTTTTATTAAGTAACATCTACATGTATAAAAACAGGCCAAGTGAAGGGTTCCGTACCATTGCCTACAACAAATTAAGCATAAAACGGCAAAAAAATCAAGTTTGTTGTATGGGAGCCCCCCTTAAATATTTATTTTATTTGAATTTAATTATTAATTATTAATTATGGCAAATATGCGTTACGGGGCAATGTATGTCTGTGTTTTGAGACAGTTTTGTCTTTCGGAAACCTTTGTCCTCCCTTTTTTCCAAAAAAAACGAGACTACGCAACACTGTTGCATGCTCGATTTTTATGGTAAGTTTTAAGGTATTAAATATGATTTAAATGAATTTTTTTTCACGCCCGTAATAACAAACTAACCACTATACTTCAGGCAGGACTTGTCTACAGTGGCGCCAACTGGTGAGCCAGTGGCGTAGCTACCAAGGGGCTAGGCGGGGCAGTGCCCCGGGGCCCTCAAGCTCAGGGGGCCCTCGAAATTCTGCTTTATAGCTGATGATAAAGTTGCTTACGGTTTTAAAGTATTTGTATATATAATGATTTTACTTCAAAAAACTTACCAGTTTGATAGCAGTGGGCCCCATTTTTTTATTTGCCCCAGGGCCCTAGGTTACCTAGCTACGCCACTGTGGTGAGCGCAAAAGTGGTAGCCCTCATTGCGCACGCATTCTTGACTTGTTCGTAATTTATGCGGGGCATTTGAATTTACGATGAAGGAAAACATGTGAGCAAACTTGCATATGTACCTGCGAAGAAATTCAGGGTGTGTGTGAAGTCCAATCCGCATTGGGTCCGCGGGGACACTACGGGCTGAACGCTCTCATTCTAATAGGAGGTATGTTTTGTAGACGTGTTTTATGGCTGTAAGCGCCAGGAAGCGCTTCAGTAAACGCAGTGGACTTTTTAATTTTTTAGCTACTTGTTTCACCATCAGAGACGTTAGTTAACCCGTTAACATTCGAGATGTATCACTAACAGACTAACTGACCCACCAGAACTTCATCATACCTAGTAAGTATCATAGTGATTTTCCTTTTCAGGCAAAAAAAAATCTGTGAAAAGGTTCCACGCTGGATCACAATGAGGGCTATCGTTTTTTGTCACAGTAGATGGCGCACTGTTGCGTGAGGGTTTTAAGTGTGGCTTTCAAAGTCTGTTTTTACGGGTGTGAAAACAAAGTTTAGATTAAAATCATATTTAATACACCTTAAAACCGTAACAAAAAAATATCGAGCATGCCACAGTGTTGCATAGTCCCCGTTTTGTTCACAAAAAAGGGAGGACAAAGGTTTCCGAAAGACAAAACTGTCTCAAAACACAGACATTCATTGCCCCGGAATGCATATTTGCCATAATTAATTTCAGATATTGCAAAATATTCACAAAATTATTCTAATTTCAAATAAATCCGCGTAGCTCACCCAAAAACTATGAGATTTGACATTTCGGAGACCTCACGCTACACTAGCGCCTCTATTGGCGAATTCATACGCGATAGCCCTCATTAATTTTGTTCGACAGTATTTGTAATAGCAAAAGCTGTTTGAACTACTACTTAGTAAGTCTGATTCGTGTATTCACAGTTAAGTACAGAGGATCATAGAAAAAAAAGAAAATTACCTTCAGTATCATTATATATAATATTTATAATGCACTGAAATTAAATAAAAATTTCAAATCAAAGTTCTAGTTAACAGGAAGGTGGTGTACCCTCATTTAATTTCTGCTCTTTGTTTTTGTACACGCCAAATCCAAATCTGCGAGTACGTTTGGTGTTGCCAGGCTAAAAATTGCTGTTTGGAATGTTGCGTATTTTGTTAGTACTGAGAGTTTGAACTGTTTGTTTTGTTTCGAACACGAAACAATAGCTAAGTGATGGTGGCCAGTTGGAATCAAGGTCGGAAGAAAAATGGATTCGATTTTTAAAATCCATTAGTCTGTGGAATTGGTGTCAGAATTATTTGGACACGTTTTGACAGTTGAATCAAAAAAAAATTTGTGTACAATATTTTATATGAATCAGCCGGCTCGGCAAGGTATATTTATTAAACGAATCATTCAATAAGCAAAATATCTCTATTAAAGTTGAGGTTATGATAAGATAAATCAACAAATACCTACATAAATAAACTTTTAAAAAACTTCCGAACGGAAAGTACACTCTCCCAAACAAAAATGAACTAATGATACAACATTGTAAGAGCTACATTAGAGAACATACCCCATAATTCATTCACGGTGTACGCGCAAGCGCATGCGAAAAGGTTGGCATGAAAATGCCATTAATAACTAACGGTACAAGTTTAAATACTTCGTACCTTATGACGCTATATTTGGTCTAGGTACTACTTTTAAAAAAGAAGCTCTAACTTTTTTGAGACTTCAGGTGTATTTTTATTTAGAATAATAGTTTTACTCGATGGTAACATAGGAAGTTCGTAATAAAATAACCCCCTTATTCATAAACGACAATCAAACCTATTTTAGTTAAAATGCCGCTAAAATTCGTTTGTCCTTATCTTTCACTTCGACATTTGTATTTGTTAGAAGGGACAAAGCATTTGTTAGTTAACATAGGCTTGTTAAGTTTTATGAATAAGGGGGTAAGACTGTATCTTTTTAGATCTCCGTAACTCAAAAGGAAAAACGAAACCCTTATAGGATCAATTTGTTCTATGCGTCAGTCAATAACTTTAACGTGTAGAACATGAAGATAATCTAGTTGAAATTAATGTCAAATACTCACATCTCGCACCTTTAAAATTAAACTGAAACAATTCGAAATATTCACATTTCCTAAATAAACTTTAGATAAAACACAATCTGGCTGGATTTAAAAATGAGAAAATAAATAAATAAAATAAAAAGTGTTTATTTAGCAAAGGACACTTGTAGTTCATGCGATTTATCTATCAGACTCCAAACTAGGCTGAGCCTGTATCTTGGTAGCCTGCGAGTGTTTTTAAACAAAATTAGCTACAGTGTGACAGAAAACATTGTTACAAACTAAATGGGTACCAAAACAACGGATTTGCGATTGCAGTGTGTGTGTTTGAGCGCGTGCGTGTACGTGTGTTTGTGTATGTGTGTGAGGAGGGAGGAGGGAGGGGGGGGCTTGAGTTGTAAAGAGGTAATTTTAATAGATTTCAAACAAGGTTTTCGGTCTCAGAATATGAAATTGTTAGCAAACCATTTATTCACCATTTTTTTTTTACATTAGCAAGGGAAAGCAGCTTGATGTCAAGAAACCTGCAGATGTTGTTATATACATATAAAATGATTCTATTTCCCCTTGAAGCAGTGATAAAATCAAACTTCTAAGTACCTACAGATAACCATTGGGGCACAGAATAAATAATAATACATTGGGGGAGAAAAGTCCTAAGGGATCCTACAGATGGACTGCATTCCAACTGCAACGTAAAACTGCCAACTGCCGACGTCCATACATTTGTCATTTCAGTTCCATTGCAGTCAGCACAACTGCATACTGGCTGCGATTGAATGTATGGGCAGACAGCAGTTGCGCGGTTACGTTGCGGTTGAAATTCAGTCAGTCTGTACATGCCCTAAGTGGCGATCATGAACCGGAAGACAAAGCGTTGGCATGCCTCCCACTGAACTGACGACATCGTGAGAGTTGCAGGCAACCGGTGCAAGTGGAGAGTTTTTTATTCAAATGGGGAGACCTTGTCTTGCCGTTCGCCTATCTTTAAGTTTTCCTTTCCTGTTTAGGTTAGCTTGAAAAGATAAGTTCGCCTTTGTACTCTTTTGTTTTGTTGTGTTATTTTTGTATTATTTTTGTGTTTTATGTACAATAAAGTATTTACATACATTTGTTCAGCAGGATTATGATTTGACTCATATGACCTTATCATGTTTTTCACTTTCGAACATCTATTTTCAAAACGAAACTGCAGGGCTACTACGAAACTCGAAACTCGAAGTTCGTGTCGTGCGGTCCCTCTGACACTTATACTATTTAATACGAGAGCGAGAGGGACGGTACGATACGAACTTCGAGTTTCGGGTTTCGTAGTAGCCCTGCTGACCTAATAATGGCGGAAAAGCGCTTGACACCACTCCTCTGCGTGAATGAAATAATTAGTTGGTACCTAATATAAAATAATTGCGAACTGGCGACCCGCCAGCTTAACAATGTACCCGTGTTCTCTGGACAAGTGGAAACAGTTAGTTCTCCATTTAACAGGATAAGTGTTCTAGACTGGCCAGCGAAAGCTGTCCACGCATTGTTTACGAAACTTTAATCTGGTATCATTTTTGAGATTGTCAAAATTGTCTAGAATGACAATTCTAGCCCGGCTTAGATAATTTTGATACTTCTGCTGTAAGAAATCAATAAAATATTTTTTCTTTAATAATCAACCTCCTACCATCCTCAAAATGGAAAATTTAATAAGATTATGTTAGATTTAAAATGTTAGAAGACATATTATATTCAATGCCAATTAGGTCAAAATTGTCCAAAAATTGATGCGTCTGGACTGTACGTAAATGGGCACTGACAATGGTCATAAAATTTACCGAGGGAGTACTAAAGTGCATCATGAACTTTCACACATTAAGTACTAATGAATGTTGATGCAGCTTGAAGTCTCGAGTATAATTTAATATCTGGAAAACTTAAATAAATATCTAAGTATCAACATCGTTTAATCAGTGTACAGCACGTGTTCTCAGCCTCATTTTTTTTTAATTGGCCGCGGTTTATTAGATAAGGCATCTAGCCGAAACCTTCTGACTATATAGTGTATTACTGGCAGCCAGGCTTTTTTCAAGGGAGGTTAAAGTAACGTATTTCTGTAATTTAACTATGAAATTAATTTAATTAATAAACAAAAATCCAGACAAGAAAATGTGCAGCAAAGAAAATTGACAACTAGGTAATAACCAAAGTATCTATCGGCTATTATTTACACGTGACAATTTACATTGCTGGTAATTAAAATTTTGTTAGAAAGTTAACGAAGTTTGCATTTTAGTTTATTGTTTATTGTGTGGGAATATCGTAATGCTAGTTTTTCTTAAATACCAAAATATCACCACTCAAAATTATCAACCACCACAATTTTCGCCACTTGTTATCAGGTGCGTTGACCATCAGTGGTGTAGCGGTAGGTATAGCACGCGGTACGGAATACCGAGGACCTGAGTTCGATTCTCAGTGATGGTCTTAATTTTCTGGTTTTTCTGTGCATCTATATTTCAGTTTGTATTTTCAATTTAGGTTTTACGGGATGACCGTAAAAGTAAACATTTGAAATTGAAATAAAAAATACGAAAAGATTCCAAAAAACCAATCTTAACTTGCTATCGCTCTCACGATATCGTAGGCCACTAGCGGTAGGCCTGCCAACGCTACGTCTTCCGGTTCGTGGTCGCCACTAGAGGAGGACTTTCTCCTCCAATGATCTTTTTTTCGAGCAAAGTATTCCGCCCTTTGCCACTTCAACTTGTATATTCTTCGACCTATGTCGATGACTAGTTCTTCGGCGAATTTCTGTATTACAAATTCTATCGCACAAAGAAACTCCGAGTTTCTTGACATATCCTACAATGAACTAAAAGAATTTCCTTGCTCACCCGCGATCTTACGATAACTAAGCTTATGCAGAATATGCGTGTTCATGCAGTTCCTCCACCTCCACACTGTAAGTAAGAGTGTCTAACAACTGGTAGCATGGTGTACGGTTCTGTTACTTTAAAGATGAGCTCTGGTTGAGTTCGAAACGCGTCAGTGTGGTGTGGTGGTGGTGATGGATGGGTTTTGTGTGATTTGTGTGTGTTCTTATACAGTGTGGAGGTGGACACGCATATTTTGCATAAGCTTAGCTATCGTAAGGACGCGGGTGAGCAAGGAAATTCTTTTAGTTCATTGATATGGACCTCCGCAAAGTAACGCCTGATTCAATAAATTATAACCTAAAATGTACCCAAAGTGTCCATTTTAGATGCAGCTACGTCAGAATATCCACTACTTACCGAATACGCTGTATATAAATGAATGGGGATGTGTAGACAGTATGTTCCAATATTGAACTAATAAATCCATTATTTGTCAACACAGAATGCCAGAAGAGTACTAATTCAAATAACCAACCTAATATACTAAGCCCTCGCTATAAATCCAAAACATGATTTATCAAATGAGACAGTCAAGATGTGTGTACGACGCTTTGCTATATTGATGATGGCTTTCTTAGAATTATTGGAATGGTATTTAGATTTAGGACGGTTCTGGATCTACTTAAGAACTATGCTGAAACTGGGGGGGCAAATGATAGTAAATGGTGGTAAATGGGACTTTTTTTTATTCGACTGGATGGCAAACGAGTGGGTCTCCTGATGGTAAGAGATCACTGGACTCGAGAAATAGCTTAAATACTCCTAAATCTACTAATATTAATTATAAATGCCGAGTCAGTGGCCGTTTCACTTTCGCGGGGACGCACATGGATGTCAGTCTTTTGCGGGGACTAACTAACGAATGACATTAATGTATTTGATGATGATTTAAAAATAAGTAGGTACAGTTTTTTGAGGAGGTGCACGTTACATATTATATTTTTGACAGTAGTCCTAAAGGACTACTGTCAATCAAACCATACCATATACCACTATTTTGTTGAACTCTAGCCCATTAAAAGTTGTGGATAGGGTGAAATACCTGGGACACGTCCTCACGAGTGATTTGGGGGATGATTTGGACATAGAAAGGGAGCGTAGGGCGCTGGCGGTTCGGAGTAACATGATTGCCCGCAGGTTTGCTCGTTGTTCAGGTGATGTAAAAATTACACTCTTTAAATCATACTGCCAATCCTTTTACACGAGCAGCCTGTGGGTGCGGTACACGAAACGAGCCTACAGCGCTTTGCGCGTCCAATACAACAATGCTTTTAGAATGCTGATGGGACTGCCTGGCAGATGCTCGGCGTCGGGCATGTTTATGGCAGCTCGCAACGGATAGTTTTCAGACTTTAATGCGGAAAAATATAGTCTCATTACTAAGCCGTGTGAGACGAAGTCCCAACAGCATTCTGAAGGAAATTGCTGCCAGATTTGATTGTCCGATCTTAAAATATTGGACTGAGCAGATAAAGAGTGTGGCGCAGTTTGTGACATAGCTAGTATAAATAATAATAAATATATGTCCTTAAATACTAATACTAGAATAAGTTTAAAATGTATTATCTTATGTTTTGTTTATTGCTTAATTACTAACACTATGGATACTCTGTTTGTCCGAAATAAAGAACTTGAATTGAATTGAATTGAAAAAGGTCCTTGTAGATACTTAAAGAAGAGTCAACAGTAACAAGAGTATGGCAACACTCTTTAAGAATTAAGACCAGGGCTGCCGAAAAAATATATCGCTATACTTTGTACCTTTTCAAAAAACTTTACTTAGCTATTTAGGTAGGAATACTTGAGTATTTACGTAAGGGAAAAACTATTGTTACATAGAATTGATTTTTATATTGTTTGTCAACTCTCCATGAACAGATTTTACATCATCATCTCAGCCGTAGGACGTCCACTGTTGGACATAGGCCTCCCCCACAGAACCTCAGTTGCTTCGGTTGGCAGCGGCCTGCATCCATCGTGAACCCGCAGCTTTAACCAGGTCATCCGTCCATCTTGTTGGTGGACGTCCTACGCTGCCCTTGCCGATCCGCGGTCTCCACTCGAGAACTTTTCGGCCCCAACAGCCATCCGCTCTCCATGCTATATGGCCCGCCCATTGCCACTTCAACGAGCTAATTCGCTTGGCTATGTCGGTGACCCTTGTTCTTCTACGTATCTTCGCATTTCTGATTCGATCCCGTAGATAAACCCCAAGCATATAGCTCTCTCCATAGCTCGCTGAGCAACTCCGAGCCTATTTATAAGGCCTAAAGTAAAGCACCACGTCTCGGATCCACATGTCATCACTGGCAAAACACTGAGGAATTTTGGACGAAAAGACATTGCGGAGTTTCCCAAACGCTACCCATCCGAGTTGGATTCGACGATTGACCTCCTTCTCGAAGTTGGACTTACCTAATTGGACTGTTTGTCCTAGATATACATACGCGTCAACAACTTCAAGAACCGAATTCTCAAGATCATCCCGAATTCTCATTTTACATAGACGGATATAAAGACGAAACGATAAGAGTCAATAAAGAATTTTTAAATCCAACAAATCCCGCAGGTATCTTAATTGGGATCGGCCGGGCGTGCTATTTATACTTTCCGTTTTATAGTGGCGTTATACGAGCAGTTATGACACCAGCAGACGTGGCAATAACCGAATAGTGCCAACGTACGGCGACAAATTTGATGTAAAGCTTTGATCATGTGTTCGTAGCGTAATTTAATTAATAAATAAGAAATGGGATTACATTCGCTCTCTTTCTATCTTTATTGCAAAAGCTGTAGTTTTTTTGGAAGACTTTATTTAACTTGCTCTTTTTATTAAATAAATAAATATCACGGGACAATCCACACCAATTGACCTAGTCCCAAAGTAAGCTTAGCAAAGCTTGTGTAATGGGTACCAAGCAACGGATAAATATAATTATATAGATATAGATACATACTTAAATACATAATTAAACACTCAAGACCCGAGAGCAAACATTCGTATTTTTCATACAAATATCTAACCCGACACGGGAATCGAACCCGGGACCTCAAGCTTCGTAGTCAGGTTCTCTAACCACTAGGCCGTCTGGTCGTCAACTATTGCTGTTGGGTCAAATTTGGCAAGTTCATTTTTATCCACTTCCAGTGGTGGATTGACTTAAAATTTGGTATAAAAATGTAATGAACTAAAACAATCTAACACCTGGTATCATGGCGTACGGTTGTGTTGCTCTGAAGATTAGCTCTGGTTGAGTTCGAAACGCGTCAGTGTAGTGTGGTGGTGGTGATAGATGGGTTTATGTGATTTTTATTACAGTGTGGAGGTGGAGGAACTGCATGAACACGCATATCTTGCATAAGCGTGCTATCATAAGGACAATAATGCTTTTTAGAATGTTGTTGGGGTTTCCGCGATTTTGTAGTGCCTCTGGTATGTTGCGGAGTCTCATACCGATGATTTTTTTGCGATCATCCGGAAGAGAGTTGCGTCGCTTATACAGAGGCTTAATCATGCGAGCAACGGCATTCTGAAGGTATTAAACGCAAAAATAGATGGACCAATACCGAGCCACTGGAACAAACTACATTCTGTGGTTGTTCCAGTGACACGGGCATGGTAGGCGTAGAAATTAAGTAAAGAAATTAATTCATTAATTATTGTGTTATAACTCAATTCATTTCGATTTAATTCAATTCTTTTATTGCTTGTAACAATGTAAGTACAGATTTAACTAACACTTAGCTAATAAGTTGGTTACTAAAACAATTTGTATGAGTCACTAAATTACTCGAATTGTTAAATGAATATTATTATTATTATCATAAGGTCGCGGGTGAGCAAATTCATTAATATGGACCTCCGCAAAATAACGCCTGATTCAATAAATTATATAAAAACTAGCCGTTACCCGCGACTTTGTCCGCGTAGAACTCGGTTTTCACTATCCCGCGGGAACTATGGCATTTTCCGGGATAAAAACTATCATATAAGATAAAGATAAGTGCAATATATTTCAATACTAAGTAATACATGTTGCTAATATTGCTATGCCCTTAAACAGGGTTGTACTTAGACCTAAGGTGACTGTACAAAGTGCAATGATGAAATAAATGAAATATGTCCTTCCCCGGGATGCAAACTATGTGTATACCGAATTTCATCTAAATCGGTTCAACAAGCAAACAGACTTACAAACTTCCGCATTTATTATATAAGTGGGATGTAAATTAGATAACAATGCAAGTCAACAAAAAATGCAGTCAAGAAAAGTTGATTGGATTAACAGTTAAGTTCGATAATGGGTGACAACTGTTATAAAGTAGAGTTCAAAATGCTTTAGGAAATTAAATCGTACAAGAATTACAAGACGTTACGCACAGACAATAGAACTTCCGTGTCCTGGTGGAACTATTGCCAGTCACTTATTTTGAGGGTTCCGTACCCGAAGGACAAAATCTCTGTACAATCAACCCAGCAAGAAAAATCGTGCAAAACATTGCAGTTCTCGATTTACCACTTTGAACTCGTTCCTTTACGACCTCGCAATGTAATACAACTTACACCACTTTTCTTGCAAGTCTAAACTGGGTTTTTTTTTTCGAGGGAGGTGGAGAATGCTCATAGAATACTGCCGAGCCGGCCTCGGCAGCATGCCCAACTCATCTGGGAATTGCTCATTGAAATTTAAGTAAAGTAAGTAAGCTTGCAGTTGGTAGGACCTTGTGCAAGGTCCACCCGGATTACTACCACTAACTTCCTCGCTAATCCTGCCGCGAAGCAGCAGTGCTTGCACATGTTGTGTTTCGGCCTGGAGAGTAAGACAGCCGGTGAAATTACTGGCACTTGAGGTATCCCATATTAGGCCTCTAGGTTGGCAACGCATCTGCAATCCCCCTGGTGTTGCAAGTGTCTATGGGCGGTGGTGATCTCTTACCATCAGGAGACCCACGCTTGCTCGTTTGCCATCCAGTCGAATAAATAAAAAAAAGAGAGACAACATATATATACCTACTGTATATAAGTGCAAAACTATCACGTTTGTTGTATCCTCCCTAAATATTTATTTTATTATATTTTTAGTATTTGTTGTTATAGCGGCCACAGTAATACATAATCTGTAAAGATTTCAAGTGTCTAACTATTAAGACTCAAGAGATAGAGCCCTGTGACAGACGGATGGACAGACAGCGGAATCTCAGTAACAAATAGGGTTCCGTTGGCACCCTTTGGGTACGAAACCCTAAAAAATAAAAATGGAATTACCTATTTGTCTGTTAGTCGCTTCAATGTACTTTAAGAACTTACACAGTATCAAATTAGTTTGCTTTTTTAGAGATGTATGACGATCGTTCATCCACCATTACCTCTCATATTTCGTTTTATATAATTTTTTTACCGTACAACGGCAAAACCTACTAGACACTGGCAAAATTGTCCTCCAATGGACAAAGCCATGTTTTCTAAAAACAAACAAAGATGTATGACACCTTCGGTATGCGAGTCCGGTAACCTAAATACTAACTCATATCCAATATCCATCCCCGTCATATTCACTTCCATCTGCGAAACAAATATTTTCGCACATTCCAATAAAGTTAGCGCACAACTATTTTAACGTTAACATTAACTAATTTAATGATCGTCCAAGAATTCCAGGAAACGTCGCATTGTGGCTACTTATATTCATCCTTGCCCCGTTTCTTAAATTAATTAATTAATTAGTCAACTAGGTAACATAGTAACGAAAATGGTCAGCGAAAATACCCGACACCAAGAGTGGACTTTGATGATCCAAATCTTAAGTAGCCAAACTATAAATAACACGTGATAACATGAATAAAACTCCTACTCAAAAATCACGGGATGGATAAATTCAAAATAACGGTTCAAACCGAAAATAGAAAGATTCCGGTAACAAGTTGCGTCAGTTGACATTCTCGGTGGTCTAGCGTTTAATATACGCGGCCATCGCATCTTGTGACAAATCCAGCAGTTCTGCCAAGCCCAATTTAACGTATTTCTGTGTAATAATTAGTCTCCTCGCACAATTTGGCAAACAAGCGTTTAGCTGAAACATTGAAAACAAACCTGTTGACCAGAGATCGATCCCGATAAACAGAAATATCGTCTTACCGTTCCACGGAGTCAAGTTTAAAAATACACTAGCACAGCACACGAAAATGATAGAGCCAATCAATTTGGCTGTTTATGAAATTCCAGTGCACTTACTTCCGGTGTCAAATTAGAAAAAAAACTCGTTTCCAAGATGGCGGTCGCGCGGGAAAGCGCTTGGCGGGAACTCAGAATCGGATTACTTTGTTTAACGTTCCGCCGTGATTTATTAACACATTTATGAGTCCGGGCTAATTTTTAACACGAAGAGTGCCTACCCGGCCAGCGAATGTACGTGACTAAGCTTCCACGATCCACGTGCTGGTGTAAAACTTTAGGCGGCACAGGGAAAATGGCGGTGCAGTATATTTCGGAATACGCGACATTATTCATGAGCACCGGGTTGCACGGAAATAATAACCTCATAAAATTATTTTTAGGTATTCACTTGTAATTAGGTTGCTGGAGTTTCGTCACGGGCTACGCTATCCATCTAGATCAGCGGGCTTCCCATAATACGGGCCTTTACTTTCTTGAGTTTTTCTTTCAATTAAATTATTTATGTACAAATTCATTTATGTAGGTACTATTTAAATATACAGTGACTATACTTATATTATAATTATGGTGCGATATACCTCTATTATAATAGAACTAGCTTTTGCCCGCGTCTTTGCCCGCGTGGAATTCGGTTATCGCGCTGTTCCCTGCATTTTTTCGGGATAAAAAGTAGCTTATGTCTATGTCACTCCCTGGCCCATAAACTATCGCTATGCTAAAACTCACGTCGATTCGTCGCTCTGTTTCGACGTGAAAGACGGACAAACTTACAAACACACACACTTTCTCATTTACTTATAATATTAGTATGAATAAGTAATAATACAGTTCGGAGTCACAGAAAGTGGCTCAAATGGATTGAACGAAAGTAATGCCACTTAGAAGTTTTTGTAGGGAAATAAAAGTAGGTATACCTACTTACATCATGAACAATATTGTCGTGTACATACATGCACGTTACACCAAAAAATCATAAGCGGTCACAGCGGAAGACCAACGTTGGCCTACACGGCCAACACTATGTTGACCTGGGACCGCTTCGCGATTTCGCGAAACTTGCTTTTATTTTTATTTTTTCTTAATTTGTCTATGTGAATGTGTTTGTTTTGCAAATAGCGAATAAATTATTCTTATTCTTAGTCTAAAGTATCTTATTTCTTATGCCTGTCATTCTATATTAGTAACCATCTAAAATGACAGTGATTTTACATGGGATTACATGGATATCGCTCGGTGCGCAAGTCCGACTAGCAAATCCTTTCCTAGTCCTTTTGTGGTATATAAGGGTTCCGTTTTTTCCTTTTGAGGTATGGAACCATAAAAAACAGAAAAGAATTACTAAAGCCAGGAATCAAACCCAGTTTTCTAATTCAATGTTTTCTAGTAGCTAACAGTATATTTATTTTACGGGAAAACTGTAGTTCAATAGTGATCTAAGATACAAATATGTATTGTAAACTTAGCTGAAATCTATATATTTTTATTTTTGTTTATTTGATGTGATATTTATCATTGATATGTATAATTATTGTGTTGGTGCTCTTTAACTTAACAGTCGGTGACAGACCGTTTAAAATCGGGACAAATGGAGGAGTTATTGAGGAAGCTTATGGCCCAGTGGATTACTTACTTGATTGAAAGTCGACATTCAGAAAAAGGCACTGTGATAATGTCGAGCGCCATCTTACGGCTAATAGCAAAACGAATTACTACAAAAATCATTACGAGTAAAATCTAGAACTTCAAGCATATTTAAAAATATTTCTTGTATTTGCTAGGTACTAACAAAGTATAATTCTAAAGGAAAGAGTTATTGATTTGCTATTCAACAATCCAAACCTTGAAATTTCAATAAATTTCTAGCTGTAATATTTTCCAAAACGAAGTTTAACAGCGCCATCTAGTTGCTATGGCGACAATAATAAAGTGAGATCGAGACACTGTATTCACAGCCGGTCATGAACAAATTGATGGTGTCTTGTAATTATACGAAAATTAGCCTGTATATGTATTGTTGTTTTTTTTTTGTTATATTTTATTACATTCTACATTCAAGATGACAAAGTTGCAGAAAAATACAGCATAACGTCCGTAACTGTAAAAGGAATAGCCGTGCGTGAACTACATTCCTCTAATCATCTATCTCGCTCCCACTAGTGCTTCCATACTAAGCACCTGAAAGTGTCACCTCTTTCACTCTAAGTGTGTATTTATTAATTTCATATGTGGGTGTGAAACTGATCCAAAGAGTGAAACTAATTTCCGGACCGCATTTTTAAGTTTTATGAGTGAAAATTGCATTAAAATAGTGCTAAAATCTAATATGTGTAGTGTACTAGTCAATACGATGTGAAAAACTACAAATTTCGTTAACGTGTTATTAATTTAATTAACATCGCTTCACATAAACAGCTGTAGTGTAGTTGTGTGCTTGCTTACTCACTTGTTGCACTTATCGTACTTTCAAAAACTTTATTGAATGGAATAATTTACCTGTTTTCGTGAGAAAGTGGAACTGTTATCATAGCCGTGATGAATGCAAATCCAATTAATGTTATCTAATTAACCGTTATAACAGTGATACGCAGTCGTGGGAACGGGTGTTTTCGATTTCCGTCGAGTTCGTTACGATGCACCTGCAGTGCAGATATTATGTCGATTGCTGCATCGCACCCACTGCACAATTATGACACGGATGAACGACTAAATAATGAAAACCCAGTTAGTTACACATGGTTAAGTTATGAGGCAGGTAGATAGAACTTGATTATACAAGTCAGTGAAGAGTCATCGGTTTTCAAAAATGACTCATTCTTGAATGGAATGCCGATGTTCTTTTGTTTTTTTGCGGAATGTCTCGCCGATGAGTAAAGTGCAGTGCAAGGCTATATTAAAAAAAAAAACAAACACACTGAAGTAAAACCTTGGTCTGGGCCAGTTCAAAATTAGAAATAGAGATTAAAACGCGGGAAAACAACAAAATATATTGGCATGAAATGAAATTGCTTTATTGAAATTGCACAAGATTTATCACTTCAAGGCTCAATGGATTCTGACAGATTGTCTTCTGCGGGCATTTCAACACATAGTTCAGGTACTGCGGGTACAGTTGGTGGCTCCGTAGTTGGAGTCAGGCCTGGAGAAGCTGTACTTAAACGAGAAGATGAGGATGAATACAACCTTGGACCCTTGCCCCCAATGTGGGAAAAGGCATTTACACCTTCTGGAGAAGCATATTTCATAGAGTAAGTATTAAAATGTTTAGTTCATCAAGAAACATAGTACAGATTAAATATAGGCCAGTATTCCTTCTAAAAATGAACTGAAAGGACAATTTTATATAGTTGCAACAATTGAATTGAAAATCTCACATTGAGCTGTTTGCACTGGAGTAATATTCCACACCACTCAGCTGTTACAAGTAAGAATGTTCATAGCTTCATGAAAGTAGTTTGTGTTTGGCTGTTTTTACACTAAACCTTTGCTTCTCTACTCTTTGAAGTTCCTTTAATTAATTAAGTGACATTAACTTGAATGATTTTTCCAATTAAACAAGGCAAGGATCGAAGCTATCACATCTCTCACATAAAATAATAGGAACTTAACAACTTAGTGTGAGTTGCACCAAGCTTCAATTCAATTCAAATTTAGGAAAAGGTGGCTCCATCAATGTTTTACTTGATTCTGATAATTATAGGCAGAGGTAACTAAGACATGGCATGTTGTGCTGAATTGTCTATGCTTTTAGAATTTGTTTAATTTGTCATTGTCATTTAGTCCATTAAAACCTGAATCCAGGTTTTGTCTTTCTTTCCAATTTAATGGACTAAATATATAAAATGGACAAATATTATATAATATTACATGATAATCTGCCAGTTTTCGGTAAGATAACCACTAGTTATTATCTATGATGAAGATACACAAGGATTCTAGATTTCTTTACTTGTATAACATGGTCATGCATGGTCACCAGTGCATTAACCATTTCTTTGTTAATCTATACAAATACGCTTGAAACAGATGATCAATGCATTGTGAATCTGTTAGGCTATTTTTGATGACTGTATGTTTTACATGTCAGACCTGATGGGTTCACTAATGTTTCGCAACTAACGTTTGGCAACCTGATTCATTTCGCAACTGTTTAGTATTTCTGAAACTGTAAATATTTTCAGGATTTTTATAAAACCAACCTAACGGGTTCTACACAATGGCCCTGAAAAAAATCCTGAAATATTTACAGTTTTAGAATTTGCGAAATGAATGAATACCGACCTGGTGATTTACCATATTTAGGGGCTGTTTCACCTTCCATTGATTAGTGTTAACTGGCGGTTAGGTGTGATGCTGTCTCTTTTTGTTTTGTTCGAATAGACGGAGGCGGCATCACATTTAATTGTTGGTGAACGCTAATCAATGGATGGTGAAACAGCCCCTTATTTATTTATTTATTATAACAACCAGATAGCCCAGTGGTTAGAAAAACTGACTATGAAGCTTTAGGTCTTTGGTTTGATCCCTGGTTGTGTCAGATATTTGTATGAAAAAATGGATGTTTATTCTCGAATCTCAGGTTTTAATAATGTAGGTATGTATGTATCAAATTAAGTATGGTTATCTGATGCCCAGTATCTATAGCACAAGCTTTGCTTACTTTGGGACTAGGTCAATAGGTGTCAAGTTTAATATTTTACTGGTATAACACTCAAAGTGGTCTTACATAATTTGTAAACAGAAATTTTGCACAAACTGCCCTGATATATAGGTATTTATGATAATTTCGTTGTAACCAGCCACCTCGAAAAATACACTTTGCACTACTTTTCCCACTAAAGCACATTTTACTATGCAAATATTTTTGTAAACAATCCTCCACTTTATGTTACACAGATGGTAGAACATTGTTTGCTTTTACACTATACTATTGTGTACTAAATAATGTAAATATTATTATAGTATGCATTAAAATAGCCACAATAGGCCTGTGGAGCTATTCAGTACTCTTTGAAAGCCATAACTGTGAAGATTGTTAGTTATGTTGGTAGACCTTACCTTTGTGAGATGAAGGGTTGTAAATTTAATAAAGTTTTGTTTATAGTAGTCATAGCTTGTCCAAAATCAACAAGGTAATTTTTGTATGTAAAACGGTTACTTTAAAATGCAGGTGCTACTTTGGAAAACAGTTTTTCGCCGTGTCCTTATTTTTTTAGACAATTTCATTCATAAATTAGGTATCTAACTTCTCACTTGCTCAATCGAGCTATGAATATTTGCGTTTTTATAACCATTTTAAAACTATCAAAGTAACACCCAAAATTTCCTAAAGTAACCCTTGTTTACGGTTTATGTTACTTAGAAATACAGTCAAAACCAACAAAAAAAGTCCTAACATGATGGCTATAAAAACTAACCAACTATTACAAACAAATAATGCTATCCTTTCGATGTTATGCCCAATTTTGACTAAAAAATGTTCGTTACTTTGTTCTATGTAGCCCCTTTAGGCTGCAAGGGTGATCAGAAAGTTTGACCATGTTAAATAAAAAAAAACTGTTATAGCACAAAAATTTACCATACATTTGATAACATTCCTGTCATAAAGAAAAACTAAAAAAAAGAACTGATGAATTCCATCCAAAATTTATTATTTATTAATGTAGCATATGTGTAAATTTATTTATAATAGGGACAATAAAAATACACATAATGTATTATTTTGAGCAGTATATTGGTTATTTTGACTGTGGCGGCATTAATACGGGGTTTCATTCATCACCCTTTTGGTAGGGATCCCTGAAAATGGTGGTAAAGGGCTATGAAACTGATTTACAAACACTGCTTCAAGTACATTAATACTAACACTAATAACTGAAACATAATTGCACAAAAAAACCCGAAAAAGAGCTTTCCGTGCTGTGTGCTAAACCCCTACACCAACACTGGACAGGAGTCTAGTCACAAATTTCTCCCATGCACTACACATTTCAGCCTGCTTTTCCGCAAAAGTAGCCAATTTGAAGTTGAAATAAAAAATACAAAAAGAATTCAAAAAACCAATCTTACTAACACTAATGTTTACGCATACAATTTTGTTTATAAACAAAAATTGTTTGTTTAGGTGAGTTGACTAGGTCAACAGTCAAATATTGCCTGATAATGATACTTATTATATTATTTTGTTTATTGCAGCCACAACACTGGTACTTCTCATTGGCTAGACCCACGTTTAGCAAGAGTCCGGAAACACTCCCTCGGTGAATGTGGAGAGGACGAGTTGCCATACGGATGGGAGAGGGTTACGGACGAGAGATATGGCTCGTACTATGTGGACCATATCAACAGACGGACACAGTATGAAAACCCTGTGCTGCAGGCTAGGAGGTTAAGAGGTAAGGTTAACTTTGTGAAAATCCTTAAAAGTTTTCCAAATCTGCCACAGTGTAAAAACCAAGAATTTGACACAAAGTTAAAAATAAATTACACTAATCTTAAATTATTTAGAAGTCAAGTGAACAATGCTTTGCATGCATCAGCTACATTAAACTGCCTGTCCATTATCCCTGCTATAATATTATAAAATTGTGAAAGTAACTCTCTGTCTGTCTGTTACCTTTTCACGCTACAACCGCTGAACCGATTTAGACAAAATTCCGTATGGAGATAGTTGGAGTCCCGGGAAAGGACATAGAAAGAAAGTAAGATTTATTTGGTTCCATGAGTACCACCACCGTACAGTAATAAGACTAAAACTAACATAGGATAGTTTTTATCCCGGAAAATTGCATAGTTCCCGCGGGATAGCGATAAACGAATTCCAAGCGGATGGCGTCGCGGGCAGCAGCTAGTAAATAATAATTATTATAATTATTCGTGTAGCATCTTTAAAAATTTTTTTACTTTAAGTTTCATCATTACATCAGCCATAGTACGACGTCCACTGTTGGACATAGGCGTCCTACACACACACACACACACACCCATCCCCACCCAGCAGCAAGATAGGCAACAGTGCCGCTGCCAACCCTCACTGCTTGCACCAGCTCCCACATATACCTTCAGTCGCTTTGATTGAAAGCAACCTGTATCCAATTTGAACCTGCAGCTTTAACCAGGTCATCTGTACATCTCGTCGGTAGACGTCCTAAGCTGGTTTTAAATGTCACTGTTTACGATATTGCTCATTATTAAAACTGTGGTTTTCAGCTGATAAAGGCCCCGAGAATGGAGGTAGCGGCTCGCAGAATGGCGCGAATCCTTCCGGGGAACTGCGAGGCGAGCGGTTCTCCCTCACACTCACTAAGAGCACACAGGTTTGTATTTTTAACTGACTATGTTTTTAGAGTTCCGTACCTCGAAAGGAAAAAACGGAACGCTTATAGGATCACTTTGTTGTCCGTCCGTCCGTCTGTCAAGACCCTTTTTCTCAGGAACGCGTGGAGGTATCAAGCTGAAACTTATATCAAATACTCGGGTCTACTGTCCCTTTGAGCCGTGAAAAAATCAAACTTCTAAGCCAGCGCAATCAAAAGATACAGCCGTTATTTTCGAAACTCGCAAGGTAACGTGAACTGAGAATCTTGAAATTTGGTACGAAGCAACGTCCACAGATAAAGGAAAAATAATAAAAATATTTTTAATAATTTTAATGTTACTACCTACAGGTTTGTACGGAACCCTCGGTGCGCGAGTCCGACTCGCACTTGGCCGGTTTTTTTATTAATTGTGTTGGAACAATTTTGCCACAGAAGGAGGTTCTCAATTTGATTGTATTTTTTTATGCCACACTGCTTGTGACTGAGGGTGAATGCTACAGCAATATGCTGAGCTAGTGTCCGACGAACCGCATCGACACGCTATGCTTTGTGTTGTCTATTTGTAATAATATTATTGTCTTGCATTGTTGTGAATAAAATTTCTTGGTTTTCGTTCTTTCTTGAAAAAAATATAATACATACTCATGCATAGTGCTCCCAGAATTTAAGGAGATGGTAGTAGTTTTGATTACAGTGCAATTTTAGAATTGTAAGAGTTTGTTACATTAAAATTTCGTATGTTTATTGCAGGGTCTGGGCTTCACATTAATAGGTGCTGAGGGTCTACCGGAGACTGAAGGGTACCTCCAAATAAGAAGCATCGTGCCCAACAGCCCGGCGTGGATTGATGGTAAGACCGATACTCTTTGGAACACAAGATTCTACTTATTACTTCTAGCGTTTAACTGCCACTTGGATATTCATGATTCATTGTCAACAGCAATATTATGTGCTGACGTAGCAACCTGAATAAAACACCTGCCCAGTTGCCTCAGTGGATGTAGAACGGTATTTTGCCACTATTGAAGGAAGTATTTTGACTGATTGAAGGCGCAATTTTAGTACCTTCTGAACATTTGGAACAGTAACTCCTTTTTAGAAATAGAAATATTATTTATTAGCGTCTACTTGAATACTTAACTTTATATTATTATTGAATTACTTTTAAAAATTAAAGACTTCTATAATTTATTTAATCCAACATATTTCTAGCGTTTATCTTGCATATTTGTAGCATTTTATGTTGCATATAATCCGGTCTCTAATGATAAGCATTAAAACTTAAGGCTTACCCCCCCCTGTTTTACCATCCATTGATAAAATAGATTTGACGGATAAATGTGATGCCGTCTCTGTTTGTTTTGTTCGAACACTATCAGATTATTGTATTGTCACCAGATTTACATAAGTTTACCAAATTTCAAGTCGATGGGATGAAGTGGGTCTGATTTAACTTGCGATATTTGATCCAAATTAATAAATAAACGATCAGGGCAAATTAAATAAAAGCTTGTAATAAGTAAAATTAATCAATGGGTCGTGAAACAGCCCCTTAATCTCCATTTTATTAACCCCTGACGCAAAAAGATAGTTATTATAGTTAAACGTCATAGTTTAAAATGAAAATAAAAATGGAATACAAAAATAATAAATGAAATACCCCTACTGTCTGTATATATCTCCCAATGACCTACTTATTAAAAACCCAACTAAACTACAGGTCTATTTAGTTTCTAGTCTGCTGGGAACTTTAATACGTAGTGTCGTTTTTGTCGGCAGGTGCCCTCCGGCCCGGGGACGTGCTGGTGGGGGTGGGGGGGCGCGGCGTGCGCGGTCTGTCGCACGCGCAGGTCGCGCAGATCTTCCAGAGCATCGCGCCAGGCACCAACGTCGCGCTGCATCTCGCGAGGGGTGAGTCACCGAGCTCGACCTATATGCTTTAAACTTGTCCACTGGAACGAAGCGAGAAAATAATGCGGAGTGGAGTTAAAGTAGCTTAATATGAGGAGTGTTTTGGAGTAGTAAAAAAATGGTCACGTTAATGTATGATGTTACACGATTCGTTTCCTTCCTCAGGCTACCCTCTGTCATACGACTCTGAAGACCCTAACACCAGGGTGCTTAGTACACTGGCAGTGGACGCCAATACACCGGCCACGTCTGATGCCGTCGCTATGCAGCAACTCACTAGGGCACTACGAACGAGGTCAGTCGATATTTCATTTTTTATGGTATTTTTTTATTTGTTTTGCCAACTTTAATATGATCTCGGTTCTGAGGTGAAAAGTTGTATGTGTCACACGAGACCATAGTTTCTTTGCATCTCGTGTGTTTTGAATCCCTCGCTGCGCTCAGGATTCTAACCTAGAACCTCGCTAACGCTCGAGATTCAATTTAATTATAGAATCATAGCCTACTCGGGATTCAAAATCAACACTCACAGAAAAAAACGTTGCTCTCTTATTGCATTAATAACTACCTATTCTTGTCCCTGACATGTTTTTTATCCTATGTCAGGTTCAACCTGGACTCCCCCTCTAACACGAGCCCCGGACGCGACGAGGCGGACAGCGGCGGACACAGCCCGGGGCAGCGGCGGCTGCTGTCCCGCTCCTTCGACCTGGAGGCGCTGGGGCCGGCGCCGGAGCCCCCGCTGCCGCCGCGCTGCCCCTCCGCCGACCAGCTGCACACAGGTACTGCCGCCATCATCATCATCATCCCAGCGCATATACGTCCAACAGCTGAGCAGAATTAGAAGGCTCGGGTAGTTCCCACGCAGGTATTGTTAGGTCAATTTCCCAGGATCGTTATTTAACTTTCTCATTTAACTCTTCTTTACAGACCACCAACACCTAAGCAACAACAATGGACAAACAGAGCCGGGGCGCGAGCTAGTGCTGACTCTGCGCAGAGGAGCAGCCGGTTTCGGCTTTACCATAGCGGATAGCGTGCACGGCCAAAAAGTTAAAAAGGTGAGACAAAACATAATGGGAATAAGTTTGCTTGCAAATTATGTCCGTTGAAAAGTAAAGTTAGTCGTATTTATACAATACAATTACTATTGAACACTAACAAATAGTAAGCAATACATAAAACACAGGTATATAGAGATTTATCCTTGGTCTAGACGATATAAATTAACTTTATGCTCTAGTGAATATAAGAAAAAAATTCGTCTGAGATTAAAACCATCAGGCGCCAACAGCCACGACCGAAGAAGCTAAAATAAAGTTTCAATTTGGTTTTTAATAACTTGTTTTATAATAATGAGTAGATAAAACTAGATAGCAGTAACTGGATGAGAGTGGCCGAGGATCGTGCTCAGTGGCGTGCAATGAGGGCTATCGCGAATGAATTCGCCGCTAGAGGCGCTAGTGTAGCGTGAGGTCTCCGAAATGTCAAATCTCATAGTTTTTGGGTGAGCTACGCGGTTTATTTATAATTAGAATAATTTTGTGAATATTTTGCAATATCTGAAATTAATTATGGCAAATATGCGTTCCGGGGCAATGAATGTCTGTGTTTTGAGACAGTTTTGTCTTTCGGAAACCTTTGTCCTCCCTTTTTTCCGATTAAAACGGGGACTATTAAACACTGTGGCATGCTCGATATTTTTATGGTACGGTTTTAGGGTGTTTTAAATATGATTTTAATCTAAACTTTGTATTCACGCCCGTAATAACAGACTTTGAAAGCCATACTTAAAAACCTCACGCAACAGTGCGCCATCTAGTGAGACAAAAAACGATAGCCCTCATTGGAGAGGCCTATGTCCAGCAGTGGGCTAAGATAGGCCGATGATGATGACGATAACTAGATAATACTAATGAGTACGTAACTACGTAATATATATAGCAATTCATGAAAAATAAATGGTGCATAGTAAATGAACATCTTGTTTCCACTGTTGCTGTGCACTTTCCTCGCAATCGAAGTAAGAGAAAATTGTACAACTTATCATATCCATAATACTCATTTTACGTTTGACTTTACTATTGATAGTTGTTTGTACTTGCAGCTCAGGTGAATATGAATAGCTAGGGTAAAATGGCGCATTTTATGCCCTAACTGTACAATCTACTATTTTTAACATAAAACTTACTGTCGTATATTGTCGTACAGGTGTTGGACCGCAGCCGTTGTTCAGGCGCGGGGCTCCGAGAAGGCGACTTGTTGCTGCAAATAGGAGACACGGACGTGCGACACGCGCCACACCAAAGGGTTGTGCAGGTGAGTTACCGACTTGCACATTGTTGTTAAATTTTACTGATTTAGTACTAGCTATTAATATGGTACTGGGCTCAGTTTCTTATTCAATTAACGAGACAAAACACTAATTTTATTAGACATAAGCTTTGAGAAAGAGAATACAATTATTCCTAACTTTTAAGTTTATTTGCCAAATTATTATTTGGTAAATGAACTGTTCATAAATATTAGTAACGCAAACCCAATGAGTTTAGAAAATGACTTGCTTGCTTACCAACTGATATTTTTATCAAATTTCATTTTGTCAAACGGTTCAGTTTGCATAAACATTTCGAAATCATAAATAATTGGGTGGTGTTTTCTCACTAATGACTTGTCTAATAGAACTATAGGACAAAGTCGACGGAGCTCCGCTCGGCGGAGCTTCAATTCCGCCTAGTTGAGAATTAAGTAGACTTAACTGTCAACGCTCGCTTGCAGCTCAGGTAGATATAGACACCTCGGGTGAAATAACGCATTTTATGCACTTGTACAACATACTATTGTTTAACATCAGGTGTTGAAAGACTGTCCGGCGATGCACGAGACAACAATACGCGTGTGGCGCCGCAACAACGCTGCGCGTGCGCCGCGGAGCCGCTCCGCCACTAGAGTGCAGCCTGCCACAAGTAAATAATCTATCTCATCAGCCGTAGGACGTCCACTGTTGGACATAGGGGGAGCCCATACATTCTATCTGTTAACTTGCAATTAATTAATTTTCTATCTATGCTCAGAAATATTATTATTCGTCTATTTTGCGACACATCAAAATCTGGGCTCAAACAACTAGCACGGCAGCATGCCGCAGAACCGTCGTTTATTCAGTGCTACTTTCAGCGCTAGTTTTTGGCACAGACTCCTTAGTGACAGATAACTGAATTCACTAAAAACAGACAAAATGCCGATTGGTTTTTTGGAGTCTCTTTGTATTTTTTATTTCAACTCCAAATTTGTTACTTTTACGGGTATCCTGTGAAACCATATCGAAAATACAAACTGAGATGGACCAGCACTGGGAATCGAACCCAGGTCCTCAGCAATCCGTGCTGCATGCTATAACCCCTACACCAGTGCTGGTCTCTTTTTCTGGTTTTTCTGTGCATCCATGTCTCAGTTTGTATTTTCGAGACAATGCCGTTGCAAGCAAATAAAATTGGCTTATTTAAGTGTCCTAAATAGTTTTTTTTTTCAACATAAATAAAAATAAATTAAATACTTATGTTCTTAATCGGAGTCTAAATGAGTCTCATAACGTTTTAAACTTTCGTGATTTTCACTCATAGACAAAATACCACCAAGCGTTAGCGTTGTTAGCGTGATAAGTCTCGTTGGTGGTATTTTGATTATAAATAAGTCTTACTTGCTTGTTTGATTAAAACTACCGGAAATCGCTTAGCATCTAATCTGTGCTAACAGCGGCAGTGACCAGCAGTCAGCTGGGCAGGAGCAAGACGCCAACAGCCGAGCAGCTGCGCTCTCCCTCCCTCCACGCGCAAGACTCGATCAGGGAACGGCTCAACGCCATGAACTCTGGTAAGTGGTATCAATAACTTCTCAGCCTACGTCCCGCTGCTGGACATCATCATCATCATGTCAGCCGAAAGACGTCCACTGCTGGACATAGGCCTCCCCCAAGGCTCTCCACTCAGACCGGTCTTGTGCTTTTCGCATCCACCGCGATCCCGCGATCTTAACCAGGTCGTCGCTCCATCTTGTTGGAGGCGTACCGACAGCTCGTCTCCCGGTCCACGGACGCCATTCGAGAACCTTTTGACCCCATCGGCCATCAGTCCTGCGAGCAATGTGCCCCGCCCATTGCCACTTCAGTTTCGCAATTCTTCTTCTGGACACAGGCCAGTTATTGTCTAACATACTTGGAATAACAATTGTTTTCACCAATTCTTTCAGTCACAAGAAAAGGGCTCATACTTTCTTAAAAGGCCGGCAACGGACCAATGACTCCTTGACTACCTAGTTGGTACTCATCGGCAGCGGTGGTCATTTCCCATCAGATGACCCGCTTGCTCGTTTTCCTCCTTCTCATAATAAAAAAACACTATAAGGCGAGGGTTACATATTTGAATATCGAAAGTTAAAATACCTATGGGTAAAATATCGATTTACAAAATATCGAAAATTTAAATATCGACTGTATCGAACCATCGAAAATTAAAATTACGAGTTTATATTGTCGAATGGTTAGATAACCTACGTCCAATATATCGAAAATATTTTTATCTAGAAAAGTGACATCGAAATTTATAAATATCGAAGTATCGAATATCCTATGTATGAACTATCACGTGACTGGGGCGGAGCTCCTATTCCGCTCAGTTGAGGCGCTTCGCGCCTTCACGCAATACTAACCTAACCTATTGAACATAAATTACCAAAAATATTTGGTTCGGTTAGGTTAGAACTGTGACCACAACAACGCACGAGCCGAGCGAGCGAAGCGAGCGTGCCGCGGTAGCGGCCGACGAGTGCTAAAAATGACTAGATTATGTAAAATAAATGCTATTTAGAGAAAGGAGCAATAAATAAAGCAGATTTGTATGTACGATATTTTAATTTTTGATATTCAAATTTGTTGACATTTACAACTTAGACATATTGGCTATCGATATTTTTACTCATTCGATATTTTAATCAATCGACATTTCAATCTTAGACATTTTGACCATAGGTATAACAACTTTCGATACTGTGATACAATCGATATTTTATTTAAATTGAAATTAATTAAAATAAATCAATTAATTGAATTTGTTTTTTGCAGCCATGCGTTTGTATTACATTTGTAAGTTAATAATCTAAGCGTAGTGAGCTAGCTCTGAATGAAACCTTGTACTCCAAAATACCTACCAAATCCTCTCAACCTTCCAACCTAATCCGCAATAAGAAATAAACACTTTATTTAACCAATTATTATCTCTTTGTCCTGTTTACGAAGTACAGAATGACCACTTGAGGGTATATTCGAGCGTTTTCCTGGTCACATTTTTTAACGAATACGAATTTGCTATGTCGTATATATTATTATGAAAATATAGATATACAGACAGTGTTTAGCGAAGAGAAAACTTAAATCGGTTGAAAATTGGATTTATAATGCCTACTAACACATGTATATGTACTACTTATGTCTGAAATAAAAAAATATTATTACTATAATGTTTTTTGAAAAATCTGTATACGTACCTATCTCTTTCTCAAACGCTTTTCTCTGTGCAGCAAGTATGGCGCTACTTGCGTGTGACGTCACATGTCTCTGCCTAATCTTGAATTTCAAACCTTTATTACTTTGTTATTTGTAAAGATGACTTAAAAATTGTTTCTCTATTCGATAGCAGGTGTTGTGAAGTTTTAATTTATAAAACGTATAAAAAAATAGTCAAATACCGTATTGGCTGTAGATTTTGATTTCGTTTTCTATTATTTGTTAGAGTTCCTGTATTTCTACCAGGTAATTAAAGAACTGTATCAGAAACTTTCGTTAAAGTTGTTCGAAACCCCCTCCCGCCCCTGTACACATCGTAACGTTTTAAAAGACCCCCCTCCCCCCTAACCGCGTTAAGGCGGAAACATACTATTAAAACGCGACGCCACGCCACGTCGTCCGGCGCATGTTCTATCTGCACCTGACCATAATAAATATATGGGACGGATTAGTACTGACACGCATTAGATGGCGTGTCGCAGGCGTGGCATGGCGTCGGGTTTTAAATAGTATGTCTGCACCTTTACGTAATACTTGATCGCTACCTTAACACGCATGTATTTGACAGTGGAAGCGACATACGCAGTACCCGAGCACAAGCCGCGCGAGAGTCTGATGGAGCGGCGCCGGCGCAGCAGCACGCCCGGCGGCCGCCTCACGCTGCCCGCCGCGCCCTATACCGAGCACGCGCAGTGGCAGGTACACACACACACACGCACAAAGAGAGAGAGAAACACACAATGAATAAAAAAATGTATAGAATTCGTATATGGCCATCCCGCGGGAACTGTGCAATTTTTCGGGATAAAAACTATCCTATGGACGACCAGATGGCCTAGTGGTTAGAGAACCTGACTACGAAGCTTGAGGTCCAGGGTTCGATTCCCGTGTCGGGGCAGATATTTCTATGAAAAATACGAATGTTTGTTCTCGGGTCTTGGGTGTTTAATATGTATTTAAGTATCTCTATCTATATAATTATATTTATCCGTTGCTTAGTACCCATAACACAAGCTTTGCTAAGCTTACTTTGGGACTAGGTCAATTGGTGTGAATTGTCCCGTGATATTTATTTATTTTATTTATTTATCCTATGTCCTTCCCCAGGACTGAAACTATCTGTATACCGAATTTCATCTAAATCGATTCAGTTGTTTACGAGTAAAAAAGATGAGGTAATAAACAAACAAACCGACTTACAAACTTTCAAATCTATAATATTAGTAGGGTGTAAAATTAACTAAATAATCTAATTTTTTGGCAACAGGAGCGAGAAACGTGGGTAGACAACGCTAACAACATACGCACTTGGGCCGAGAACACGTGGGAACAGAACGGGCAGAAGTGGGAGAACGGGAACGGGTGGGAGGGGGAGCGCTGGAACGGGAACTGGGGGGAGGTGCCCACGCCCACCGTCCATGTGGACATGAACGCGGCGTATTGGAGGGGGAACGCCAGTGTCGCTGACAGCAGCGACAATGGAGGTGAGGAAAGGGGTATAGCGTGAATGACATCATCATACCCATTTGACAGTCCGACGATACCATGGTATGCAAAACCAAAATGCTTCAAACCGTCCGTGGATACTTTAGTGACATAAAGTTTAACCTTGATTTTGTGCACAAATCTTATAAGATATTATTATATAAAAAGTATTTGAATGGATAAACATTAAGTTACGTCACAGTCACTAGAGGGGGAGATGGGGTGGGCTGCCCACCCCAGGATGTTGGGGTAGCGATTCAAAATTGTAAAATACTGATATCTTCACATAAAAATCCGGGCCAGGCCCTCCCCTGACAAATAACCCAGATACACCAATGGTCACAGTATTTTTTTCTATATTCAAAACCTTGTAGTTAGAAAATTGTGGATAGGTGCGCGGTGCGTCCGTCGATAAAAAAACCCGAACGGTTAGAGGCATATTGGCCGTGCACTCCGGACTGTCAAATGGAAACAATAATTCCAAGTGCCTGGGCAACCAAATCAAACTTGGACTCAAACATGTTGACTTTAGTTGTGAGTGCGGTACCTACTGCAATGTTTTTCGGTAAGAATAAAAGTCTACTTACGTTATAATATTTGTTTTTTTTTGTCCTGCTGCATAGAGACAATTTGCCATCTCTGGGGGTTACTCTTTGCCATGGCTGACTCCTATTGCTGTTACAGGCTTTCCTGAAGACGGCATGCTCCATTCCCCCACCACGGCGGCGCTGGGGGGCTTACCGCCGCACGCGCAGTCGCCTTCCGCCAGCAGGATGAGACCTCACTCTCCTTCCAATTCAACTGGTAATATAATAAGATGAAAGTTGACAAAAGTATGCGTAGTTATGTTTTCTTAGGACTGGTTACTGCCACCAACTAAATGTATACAGCTTTATGGATTCTATCTCACCTGGTGGCCGCTTGTTTGTGCAAAGTTGTTGCTCAACAGAGAGAAACAGAGGAATGCTTAAAGTTCCATTTTACAGACTGGCTAAAACCAAAAAGTCTTTTCTGGAAATCGGATAAGTACGTTTTATAATAAAATTCCAAAATATATAAGTGAACAAACAGATACAAAATTCAAAGGTAAATTTTATTTCGGTACAAAATAACAAAATACAATATTTAACTTAAATTTCTCCTCAGACATAACATAACTAACAAACCTACCTACATAAAATAAAAAACTTACATAAAATAAAAATACAACCTAAAACTAAAACAAATTACTAAAAGAGTACCCCTTAGGCAAGGTCCCGAAGATGTTGGCTAGGCTAATTCTTTGTCCGAGGAAGCTGCCAGCTGTTCGGTCACCTGTGTGTACTAATCTTTTAGAAATTTCTTTAAAAAGTTATAAAGTGCTAGGACCCCACGGACCAAGGGTCTCGACACCGAATGGGACAGTCATATTCGGTGCCTAGACTAGGATATTTTTGTCTTTTCAGCCGTTTCGGATGCTGCACCGGCTCTGTTCAATTCAAATATATTATCAAATAGACGTTAACATCTAAGGCGTATTCTGAAATTAATGATTATATCATGGACAGGGATATTTGGAAATATACCGACCCACATTGGCAATCCCTTACTTCCAATAGCGAATCTATTGTGTTATTAAATACTTGTGATGTGAATCAATAACCTCTTAACACGCCACGGTCATATACGTGACCAACATTCAACTCGAAATTAATCCTTCTGCATTGGAATTAAAGATCAAGTTGATATGTCGCTGGTTTTACTGTGGCGTACAGAGCACGTCACTTCGTTTGTTTTGTTGCGGTGTAAAGGTTAAAAAACGTTGTAAATCTAATAAAAATATTTATACTTCCTTGACTCTTGCAGGATTCTTTTCAGCAGAGGATTTTTCGAACCGGTGGTAGATTTTTATTTGACATTCATGAGCACAAGCCGCGCGAGAGTCTGATGGAACGGCGCCGGCACTGCTGGGCACAGGCTTCCTCTCAGAATGAGAGGGCTTGGGTCGTAGTTCCTATGCGGGCCAAGTGCGGATTGGGAACTTCACACATACCATTGAATTAAATAAGCCATAAACCTAAATTAAATTATATAGGTTAATGTTTTTTTAAAGTAGCCTGTGTAGTGTCCTACTGCTGGGCAAAGGCCTCCCCTCTTGACCTCCACAACTCTCGTTCTGACGCAATGTCTGGCCAAATGCGAAAGTTTGTGAGGTGAGTGTGTTTGTTACTCCTTCACGCTGAAACGGCTGGACGGATTTGGATGAAATTTGGTATGTAGATAGGGAATAAAACATAGGTTGCTTTTTATGCCGATATTCCCACGGGATAGGGATAAAATCTCGAAACAACAACCGCTGGGCTTAGAGTCATGAAATTTGACATGACATGATTGAAAACCACGATATAATTTTCGGGAATTCCCACGGGAATTTTTAAAAATCTCGTTTTACGTGTGAAAAGCCGCGAGTAAGCACTAGTAGGTCATAAGCCTAAATTGCTTTGACTTTAACCAGGCCGTCTGCGAAGCCAGTCCCCGAGCAACACGAGCGCGTCGGAGCGTCTACTAAGCCCGTCGGCGCGCCTGAACAGCCGCTCGCCCTCCAATAACTCTGGCAGCGCCCGGGGGAAGGAGCCCATGAGGTAAATACCGTGCCAGTGCTTACCAAGACTAGTGCAAACAGGTAGCCTAGTTTTTAGAGAAGGTGACTATAAAGCTTTAGGTGCAAGGTTCGATTCGATCCCGATTATTAGCGAACCAATCGTCGGTTTTCAAGAAGTTGAGATAAAAACACTTAACATTTTACAGGCATAGAGAAAATTCGCCATCCCGGCACATGCACTCGCCGGTGTCGCGGCGGTCGCCGTCGTGCTACGACGACAATATGGCGCAACAGAACTCGATCTACGTTGGAAACTATCCGCAGGTAAAATAACGTTTTGTTTTTATGTAGCATAGCTATAGAAAACTTGTTAGAACAACAAGGAGGACATTTCTTCCTAACGGTTATCTGTTCTTCGAGTGCTGTGGCCCACCAGCCCACCATTGCCAGTAACTTGCATATTTTTACAGCTATGTCGGTGACTTTAGTTAATTGACGAATTTCCGTATTCCGGATTCTATCGCGCAAAGAAACTCCAAGCATAGCTCTCTCCATAGCCCGATACGCGTTTACTTTGACTGGTGATAGTTAAATTGTTTATTAACTGAGCCAATTACTTGTTCAGCTGCAACCTTATGTTAGCTACGTCTACGAGTGTGCAAGAAATTTGTGTTCATGCAGTTCCTCCACCTCCACCTCCACACTGTAAGAACACATACAAATCACACAAACCCATCTATCACCACCACTATACTACACTGACGCATTCGAACTCAACCAGAGCTCATCTTCTGAGCAACAATCGTTCGCCAGACTTACTCAAATATTCCGAATATTTTGGATTAATTTCAGAGCACGCTTGACTAGGCCAAAATATGCTTCATTGATATGTACCTCCGCAAAGTAACGCCTGATTCAATAAATTATCTTTGTAATTGGTTATGTTGTCGCAGGTGTCAGCAGGGGGCGCGTTAGAACCGGAAGCGGATGTATTGGTGCGGTTGGCGCGCGGTGCGGCCGGATTCGGGTTCCGTATAGTCGGCGGCACCGAGGACGGCAGTCGCATCGCCGTCGGCTACGTTGTGCCAGGTTAGTACTGCTCATAGAACTAGTAATAAGACCGAAGACAGGGAGAGCATGTGTGCGTTTTAACGGGAATTCCGAACGCAGTAAATCCATACAAATCTATGGACCTATCACATACAAACAGTAGTTTTAGATTCGGAATTCCCCATGGTGGCCTGTGTGTACAGAATTGAAATAAATGGGAGCGCCAAATTTCACATACTTTTCAGTAGTCATCCTATAGAAAACTATATATATTATATATTGGGTTCAGAGAAAAAAGAGTACTGCCAAACGATCGTTCTGACAAACATTACATTCGGACTTCCAATAAGTATGCGAGCCGATATGGACCCGAAATAAACGTATGTGTGTGATGTATTTACGGAATTCCGAATCGGAATTTCGCGAAATTCCGTGTGTATGTCGCGGCCCTTCCTCAGTCTCAATAAACTATTGGACTGACTGAAATTTGGTATAGTTGAATTTAGTATTATCTCGGAGTATCAATTGAACTACTAAAACTGATGGTTTACACTAGGCAATAAAGGCTTATTCAACATAACTGCATGAAAAATCGTGCATGTTGTATTACATTGCTGCGCTCGTCTGACCACCCCAAACCCGTTTGCTTTACGGCCTCGCGATGTAATGCAACTTGCACAGATTTTCTTGCAAGTCTAAAGCCGAGGCCACAGTACGACTAAACCGCCGCGGTTTTTAATAATAATAATAATAAAACTTTATTGCCATGCTAGTTACATTATAAAAAAGAAGATAAATAAAACAAAAACTTAAAAACTAATCTTGGCAATAGGTACCGGTCTCAGCATATGCTGAAGATAAATTCAGCGCTGATTTTCAGCCCGGCCCTTCTGGCAAGGGTGGCCGCAACCATATTAAATGCATAAAAATACATATTTCCGTTTGTGACAATTTTTAAATCCTGAATCCTTATCTTTAAATCCTGTATTGTGTGTGTTATCCATATTCTGTGTTAATCGTGTGATATGATCGTGAGTCGTGTTGTTTTTGTGAATTGTGATGTTTATAGGCATGAGTATAATAACAGCGTGACTTTTGGACAAGTAAACTTAAAACCGCCAGTGCGGCCGCTTGCATTAGTTTACTTGATTCACAAATTTACGGCGGTTTAGCCGTAGTGCGGCTTCGGTCTAAAGCTTGAAATGCACCGACAGCAGTAGCAGAGGTGGCGGTACCGATTGTAATATTCGAGCTAACATGAAAGAGTCCGCATAGAATACTGTGCGGGAAATCAGCGTGGCGCAGTATTCTATACGAAATTTTCATGTTAACGTGCATTTCAAGCACTGTTTCAAGCTTAAGAAAACTTCGGTGGTACCTAGCACAGAAATTGTTGAAAACTTGACTAAAACCTTTACTTAACAGGAGGGCCTGCGGACGGGCTGCTGCGTCCCGGGGACCTTCTGACGTCGGCGGACGGCGTGTCGCTCGCGGGCGCCACGCACGCGCTCGCCGTCGCCTACGTGTGCCAGGCGGCCGCCAGGGGGCATGTGAGTACTGGATAGCATACAGATGTGGTTTGCCAAATATCCGGCCAAGCTCTTAGCTGAAGCGCCGAGTGTTTCGGATGGGGGAGGCTTACAGTAGACATAGACACCCGAGTTCATGGTCATCTTGTAGAAGGCGGTAGTGCTGTGACTGTGACGGAATCAATTATTGAATTAACGTTTGGGCTCCACAGAAAACCAGCGTTACTGCACATAATGTGCGGCAACACATGCTGAGTGGAGACACTTTTTGGTATCCTGCCGTGTCACCAAGTAACATAGTTTTAGTGCTAGTTTTAGTCTTAGTTTTAGGTGGTACTTATGGAGCCAAAAATAAACCTTTCTTTCTTTCTTTCAAATATCGATAATTATTAATTACTCATTTGGTTAACGATCTTATATTTATTATAGGTATAGGTTATAGGGGTAGGTAGGTTGCCTGGAAGAGATCGCTCTGAAGCGTTAAGGCCGCCTATTGCTTACCTCAGAAAGTCTTTGTGTATATACCTGTGTTTACTGTACTGCTTGCTATGTCATCATCATCATCATCATCCCAGCCTATATACGTCCCACTGCTGGGCACAGGCCTCCTCTCAGAACAAGAGGGCTTGGGCCATAGTTCCCACGCGGGCCCAGTGCGGATTGGGAACTTCACACGCACCATTGAATTGCTTCGCAGGTTTGTGCAGGTTTCCTCACGATGTTTTCCTTCACCGCTTGCTATGTGTTGGTGTGCAATAAAGAGTTATTGTATTGTATTGTAATTCTACAAATTATGTACTAAAAGGCATAAATATCTATACTGCCGTAGCGCCGAATATGTTTACACCGATCTTATGATTACTGTCATACATGAAGGTGTACAGATATTTTTATGTCTTGGAAACCTACATATATAACCCTTGACTGTACGTTGAAACTATGTCTCAGGTGACGTTAGGAGTGCGACATAACCGCGCCGACATACAGCAACTGGGGTTGCCGAACATGCCCGCACAGCATCAGCACCAGCTCACGTAAGTTACCCTATTCGTGAAGCCTCCTACACATAAAATAACTATAGTCTTTGGTCCTTATAGTTGGGCTTATTATTAACTAGCCGTTACCCGAGACTCCATCCGCTTAGAATTCGGTTTTCACTATCCCGCTGGAACTATAAAATTTCCCGGGATAAAAACTATCCTATGTCCTTCCCCGAGGCTCAAACTATCTGTATACCGAATTTCATGTAAATCGGTTCAGCGGTTGAGACGTGACGTAGTAACAAATAAACAAACAAACAGACAGACTTACATACTTTCGCATTTATTATATTAGTGGGATTTCAAACGAAGCGTAAGGCGCAAGCCGCACAGAAGAGACGTGGGCCGAGGACTCATCATCATCATCATCAACAAAAAAATAATTATCCAATTCGGTGCCGTCGTTCGCAAGTTATAAGCGTACATACATTGCGGCGATTTATTTTTAGGGTTCCGTAGCCAAATGGAAAAAACGGATTCCTTATGGATTCGTCATGTCTGTCTGTCTGTCTGTCCGTTCGTATGTCACAGCCATTTTTCCGTAACTATAAGAACACTGTTGAAACTTGGTAAGTAGATGTATTCTGTGAACCGCATTAAGATTTTCACACAAAAATAGAAAAAAAAACAATGCATTTTGGGGGTTCCCCATACTTAAAACTGAAACTCAAAAAATTTTTCATCTAACCCATACGTGTGTGGTATTTATGGATAGGTCTTCGAAAATGTTTTGAGGTTTCTTATATTATTTTTTTTCTAAACTGAATAGTTTGCGCGAGAGACACTTCCAAAGTGGTAAAATGTGTTAATAAAACAAAAAAATATATATGATGTACATTACCATGCAAACTTCCACCGAAAATTGGTTTGAACGAGATCTAGTAAGTAGTTTTTTGTAATACGTCATAAATCGTAAAGTAAAGGAAACTTTTATATTATGTTACTTGCTACTACGGAACCCTTCATGGGCGAGTCCGACTCGCACTTGGCCGCTTTTTTATATGGATCCAGATAGATAGATAGATTTAAGCATACTACCACAGAATCAAAAGCAGCTATCGAATACATACCTAGCAAAGGATATATTTAAAGCTAATAGTATTATTCAATAATTACAATGAATATTGTAACTTATTCTTAAAACAATAAGGTTGAATTTCCAAATCAATGCATGTCGCTAAATCGCCTCTACCTTATTAAGGGTTAAATTGGTCATTCAAGTATTACGTAAGCACCGAAGGGGAGTGGGGGGGGTCTTTGCTTTGCTTATTTTTGATGACTTAGGGACCGGGGGGGGTGGGGGGGGGGTTGAGATGGCGGTTACGTCAGCAATATTGATTTATTATTTCTTGTTTTTTTTTTTGCAAAATGTAGTAGGTTTTAATTCAAGTAAATATGGCTACCCTACTTGCAACAACTTCACATGAATAACAATAAAGAAACTTGAATAGATTTAAAATGTATATACTAATTTTGAAAATACAAACTGAAATATAGATGCATAGAAAAACCAGTCCAAAAAACCAATCTTAATGTATATACCAATGTTTACGTAAGCATAGGGGGGAGGGGTTAGCGTTTTCCTGACTTTCGCTGACAATGTGGAGGGGAGGGGGTAATACTTGAATGACCCCAAAGTGCATGTACCGATATTTTTGACCACCTTGGCCTTGTGTTTTGATATACCTTGTGTGTTGTGTGACAGGTCCGACCCAGGGATACACATGTCTCCAGCGTCGTACAACATTCTGCACCCCGCGCCCGTCTACCCGCCCACCGCTGCACCCATGCCCAAGTCAGTAACAGTTTTTTTTATACCACCGCCCATAGACACCTGCAACACCAGGGGTATTGCAGATGCGTTGCCAACCTAGAGGCCTAAGATTAAGATTAAGAGTATCTTACTCAAGTGCCAGTAATTTCACCGGCTGTCTTACACTCCACGCCGACACACAACAGTGCAAGCACTGCTGTTTCACGGCAGGATTAGCGAGCAAGATGGTGGTAGCAATCCGGGCGGACCTTGCACAAGGTCCTACCACCTGCAAAATTGTGTATTTGTTTTAGTGATAGTTAGGACTAGCATTACACAACTCCTCCACTTACAATCCGCTCTGGCCCTCGCAGGCACAACCAAAGCCTTCTCAAACCAGAGGACTATGTATTCGCGTATGATGTACGGTCAGCATCAAAAGTAGCTGCATACTTTTGTACTTTGTCGTTTGACAGCAACGTGACCAATGTGTTAAAACGACAAAGCAAAAAAGTGATGCGCTACTTTTGATGCTGACTGTACTTGTATGAGAGGAAAAAAGAAATACATTTATTAACAACAACAATAGACACTACACAAGACAACAATATTATTAAGTACGATAGTATAGATAGTATGTGTCATTGCAGTTGTGAATCAGACACTGCCTCAGCATAATGCTGTTAAGGTTTTGTTGTTTATGTCCAGTAAAGAAAAATAATATTGTCATTATTGACATATCCATTTGTGATCACTTTCAAGATGTGCTTAGCAAATAAAACATGTCTACATTACGTGTTATATTTTATTTAAACTCTAACAAATGCTGACGCTTAAATCGCTCCAGCGCTGATTTATAGCCAGCACCGTCGGTGACCTTCTGACCGCTATAAAATTGTAGAAATAGAAATGTGTGACGTTGTAAATTAGATTATAAAATAAATTATTACATATTAAACCATTATTGTATAAAAATCCTTGGAACAATTAATTAATTCCATAATTTAAAAAGTCAGCGACGGAATAAAAATATTTGTCAAGTAACCAATTGAACAAGATTGAAATTTATTGTAACAGCGATTACATGTCATTTGGCAACTTGTTACATTTTTATTTCCATTCCATACACATTTTTAGTGTAGAGTTTGATACGTTGCCTAGTACAGTCGGTGCCCTGACATAAGTATCCACTTTTTTATGCAACTAGTAGGAAAAAGTAAGTTAGGGAACCGACCGTACTTACAACTTATGTGAATTTCTTCCATTTATTTTTTTATGAACAACATTATACAGTGGAAAATAATGTTAATATTAACTATATATGTAAAGTAAAATTTCAATAGAATCTGTCAAATTTCTACATATTTAAGAACCCTATCGTGGGCACACATGATTTTTATGTCCTTGTTGTGCAATTATCATCTAAAAGAATCAAAAAAACGCTATTAACGCTTCAGCATTATGCTGAGCCAGTGTCCTATTCAAACCGCATGACAATACTTTCGTAGTTGTCTATTTGTACTTAATACTATTGTTGTGTCTTGTGTTGTGATAAATGTATTTTCTTTCTTTCTTTCTTTCTTTCAAAAAGAATAATAGTCACATCACAAAGTTAGGCAACCCGTTGTTTATATTAGTAGGTGGAAGTGTCTCCAGATTTTTTATGAACAGCATTATGCAGTGTATGGTGATGATGATGATCTCTTTGTGAATAGTTACGGCGGGCCGTACGGGGGCGCGGCGTGGCCGCCGGCGCCGTACGACGTGACAGTGACGCGCGAGGACGGCGAGGGCTTCGGCTTCGTCGTCATATCCTCCTCGAACAAGGCCACCAGCACCATCGGTCAGTGCCGCTTTAACATCTGAGGCCGTATTGTCTGACCCGCTGACGTTCGCGGTTGCATTCGCGTGTTAAAGAACAGTGGTGAAAACGATAGTGATTCTAAGTGTGTTAAGCCACAAAACGCAGATAGTTCAGAAATCAATCTCCATACAAGTGCGCTCGAGCAACGCACACGTAGACACTGCTCACGGACACGGTATCTCGGACCGGTTGGGACCAGTGCGAGCGCGAGTGCCATCGCTTGAGACACGCGTCTGTGAACTTTTTTGTGCAATAATGGAGCAACAAAAAAAAAGTTATTATATCTGTTCAGTGGACGGTTGTTTTAATTAAATAATCGTGAATTTCGCCAATAACGAAATCGTCGCAAGATATTTTCTGTGACAAATTTATAATATAACATTGACATTAAAATATTTTAGTTATTAATTTATATTTCCATTCTTCCCCTTTTATTCTAAACAATAAATCAAACAACTAGATACGAGTGCCACTACCACGATAGTTTTTTGGTGCATAAGCCATAGTTGACAACGTTAGAGCGTCCGCCGAGCGAAGGTATGAAAAGTGAAGGACATACAGGAGATTGACTTCTGTACTATCTGTGTTTTGTGGTTAAGGCATGTATTCACTTTGATTAGTGAGGTGTGTGTGTAGTGCGAGTAGTGTCCAATTCTGTTTAGTGGCTAACACTAACAACTGCTGTCCACACATGTTTTCTCCTAATCACCTGCACTAATCACTAATCAAAGTGATTACAGGCCTGTAGACAAAAATGCCTCAGATTACAAATGTAAAAACAAAACACTCGAGCAGCCGTTTATGCGATATTTGGGTATGTTCGTACTGTGTGGAGGCGGAGAAACTGCATGACCACATACACATGTACATACAGCAGCAAAGCAAAAATAAAAAAACGCCCGTTAATAAAAGGTTAATACTTTAAAAAATACAACATATGTTCTTTAGTTTCCTGTTAACCTAGACCCCCGACACCGACGACGCCTAGATAAAAAAAATATTACTAGGTACTTATACTAAATTAACTTAGGCAAATTTAGCGGGAAATAAGCATAGTCCCCGCGGGATAGGGATATACGAATTCTTCGCAGATGAAGTCACGGGCAACAGGTAGTAGGTAGCGCATAATTTTTTTTTACTTTTTGGTTGTCTTGTTTGGCGGCGTTTTTTATTTCAGCGTTTTTTTTTATTTTTAATTTAAGTTTTTCACCATTGTCTAGTACCCATAACCCAAGCTTTGCTTACTTTGGGACTAGGTCAATTGGTGTCAAGTGTCCCGTGGCATTCATTTATGTATTATCTTGCAGGCCAGCTGATCCCCAACTCGCCGGCCGCGCGCTGCGGCTTACTCCACGTGGGGGACACCATCGTGGCCATCAACCACACGTCGGTGCGCAACCTGCCGCATCCCGAGGTCGTTGCCCTCATCAAGCACTCGCATCGCGCCGTCACTCTCACAGTCATGCCGCCGCACGATTAGCACTGAGCCACTGTTACACCACTAGCTAACCAGAAATAAGAGACCACTCGGTCTCCTGTACCACAAATATAAGTTACAACGGTATACACTACATAGTAGTATAGTACCTGGCCATCGGTACATCGGCAATTTCGGCTTCGTAGAGCGTTGTCACACACTACTTATGTGACGTTTGTCAGTCGTTGTACAGGTGCAAGAGTACGGACGCATTTAGATGATAAAATATAATAAAGAGTTGTTGAAACCTCTCAAAAAGAAATTTCCTGCCTCGCACAGCAAAACTCTGGAATGAACTATCGCCTGCGATATTCCCGGACCGATATGACCTTCAAGTTTTCAAGAAAAAAGCGTACTCCTACCTTAAAGGCCGGCAAAGCACTTGTGACTCTTCTGGTGTTGCAGGTGTCCATGGGCAACGGTAATCGCTTACCATAGGCGGTCCGCCTGTTCGTTTTCCCCCTATACCATAAAAAAAAAAACTAAATTGTACGATGGCATCTTTCGGAGAAAGAGGGAACTATCCTTTTTTTAGTAGTTGCAACAGCTCTATAGATATCCGAAGTTTACATGTCATTAATTTGACGTAAACTAGTCGCCAGTGTTCGGAAATCGTTATGAACAGCCAATTGTCTTTTTCCGAAGACCGATGTGCAATCTTTATCCTCGGGTACTGTAGTACAGTTATAGTGCATTATCTATTTTCATCGGGAAAACAGGATCTTTATAGATAGTGGTGAAACAGGATCAAAGTGATACACATGGCTACCACAAGAAACTTGGACACTTCTTAGATAAATCTGAAACACCTGAATCTGAAACACGGTTCTGTCAAGTTTTTGTGGTAACATGAATATACTCAAATTGCTATGGAAATTACAAAGTGTCTCCGATTTCATCCGGTATATTTTAGGTTTAGTCATACTTGACAAATTGTCTGCTAGTATATTCTGGAATAATTTTATGACACAGTGTAAAAACTGTGGTTGTCAAATGATCATCTTTCGCATCCCAAATCGCGTCTCAAATCGTTCTTGTGTTAAAATTGATAACTTAACTTGGAGTTCGGACATTCCACACAACTCCACATATTTTTAGTTTGACAGGTCATACCGGAAGCTTGTAAATATTAAGAGTCAGATTATTTTAAAATTATGATAATTTGCCAGATATCTGAAGAATTTCCTAGTGTCAAAATGCATTAGAAATGGAATATATTCTCGTAAAGCTGAAGTTTATTCGCTATACCGAGTATACAGAACAAAATATATGAAATAAAATAAAGTTATCATTACTTTTTTATATGTTTGTTATATATATGATAAAATGGAGAGAGCTTTAAGATCAACCCTTACATTGATGGTTGTGGTTTTGCCAGTCGATTCAATTGAATGCAAGCAAACTTGCAGGTTATTTTTAAGTAAATACCGTCCAAATTTACATAAGCTTTATAGGTAAGATACTGTGCCTTATATTTCTACCTAAATTAGTTGTTAAGAATAATTAACTTCCAAACACACCTAGTGTTCATTTTCCCTAGAGGTTTTCAGTTTTCCATTATACATTAGATTATATTTATATACCATTTTCTCAATCAATTTTTAATTTGAGCATAGTACATCATTTGTTACTCCTATTTTTACATGTAGTTTAGTGAACTGTAGACTACGCGAGTTATTGTAACATTATTCGAAACTGCCCAAATTTCACTAGAACCGGTTAAGAAATGCGAGCTGAAGAAGAGAACAAACAGACACACACGTAAGCATTTTCGCGCAAACACTCAGTTATAATAAAAAAAAATCGCTTAAAACATTACACATAAATTATACAAGAATTAACTATCTGACGGTCCTCAAACTAGGCTGAGCCTGTATCTTGAGGACTTGGAGGTATAGCCCACAGAAATAGTAGAAGTGAGTTCAACACTATGTATGGAGACCGAGCGTATAACATTTTGCGTAGGTATACTTTGACTTCACGAGTAAAATTTAGTGATGGGAACCGCGGTCGGGAGCAGACTGAAGTTTCCGGCGAGCAATAGAGCCGTCGTGGCGTCTTTTCGCCACGCGCTGTACGTACACTCACTCCTATCGATATTATTTCTGTGGCATAGCCTATCAAATCGGCATTCCGACTCTCTCATCAAAATTATTGAATTGACATATTTTTTTGAGTTATCCTTTTAGAAATCTACATTCCTTGTGTCTTATATTCTAAAATATCTATCACAGTTCCCATTTTTTCTTATTGTCTTAAGCTCTGTTTAGGCGGTTCGAGAAATACTGTGTTAATTACATGAGAATGCGGAGTGCACAACTTTGAATTTATGAGTGGTCGATCTGAGACTTTATTCTTATCAGCTTAGGCCCTGTTTCACCATTTATTGATGAGTATTGTATGTGACAGATAAATGTGATGTTGTCTCTGTTTATTTGGACAAAACAAACAGAGAGCATCACAGATATCAGATCTGCACATAAAAATTATCAATGGGTTGTAAAACAGGTACTTAGTGTTGGGTTTAATCTCTTCTTCCGCTCTTCCCTTTACTTTTTCACTATTTGATTCTCACACTTGCGACAAAGCTAGTCGCGGCTACTTATGCTAGCCTTAAAAGAGTTACAATATAAATAAACTAATTTAGGCGAACATAAAAGTACCAACTTGATTTTACTCTCGAATTTTCTAAGCGGCAGTCGATATTGAATTAACTTTTAATTAGAATATATAAGCAGGTCAATGTATATTTATTAGCTACGCCTTAGCACGGCTTGTACAATAGCTACGACTAACTTTATCGCTATAAAACGAGAGAAGCCTGCGTCGAACCAATCTGACAGAGACACATTACAGTGCTTTCATTCTAGCATGGTGCGGGTGACACTTGATGCACGTTTCGTTTTACTCAAAAAAAAGTTGCTGCGGTCTAAATATAATAATATGGAAGTATATTTCAGTTGTAGCCTGAATATGACTGGCGTCAAATATTTGAACATAAAGAACTATGATAAACTAAATAATTTTAAGCTATCAGATTTTTATAATCAATAATTTAAATTCAAAGCACAATTAAGTGAATGCGTGTAAAGTAACACCAGTGACTCGTTTAGTGATGGGACCTAATGGATCTTGAGTTATATCGGTACATATTAATTGGTAAGTAACGAATATTCTTGCAAACTCCGTTCCAACCTAGAATTTCACTAATATTCTCATCAAAATTAGCGTAATAATCGGATTAATGATGACATTAATTATGATTAAGATTTTAAATTATTAGTTTTATCGCCTCAAGTTTCGACACTTTGACTCTCTAGTCTTGTGATATTGACAGCTGTCACCCGCACCATGCTACAATGAAAGTACTGTAATGACAGTTTTTAAAATGTAACATTTTAGTTGATCAGTCACCTTTGCTCAAGTTGAATTGTTAGATTTATTTAATGATAATTATCAGTATGATAGTTTATTATAGACCTTTATAAATAAATCTCAAATGCAAACATTTTGTAAATATTAATGTAGATCTTCGTGTTTTTTAGATCTTGCATGTTTTAGTGCATTAATTTTAAGTGGAAGTTATTTTTCATTTCTTAAATCTAGATTTAAATCGGTAGCATTTTATTGTTATATAAAATAGTTGATACAGTGACTGAGTTATATACGATGGTTATTTTTATTCGTTCGACTCTTATTATTGAATTTTAAAAATTGGAACTGACTGTACATGGTTTGCTAACTTATGTTTACTTCGTTGTAAGTATTTTTAATTAGTAGTTCTTTTTTGTATGGCGAATGAAAATATAGTATTGTGAGAAACGCGACGGACCACCGAGTATGAAATTCTAATGTTAGTTAAAATAGTTTTGTTAAAATATAAGTCTGTAGCAGTAAATAAAATGCAATAATATTGTGCCTCTTGTAAAGCAGTCTTGCCTTGTCTAATAATAGATCTAAAAATTGTAAAAAAATCTTCCAAAGATACCAATGTTCTAAAATAGTGACATAATAACAAACCAACATATTTTGAAATAGAATCTCTACTTGCAAAATATTTTTAAGTGTATTAAGTAGCAATATTTCCACTGAAATCTAGATGTCAAAGTTTAATATTAGAACTTTTTATTTTAAATCTGTCTTTTATTTGAACGTATTTAATTAAAGTTGAGGAAAATGCAAGGACATGCCCTCCGGGTTCTTACGGGCTACATAAAAAAGAAATTTTACGTATAGCGACGGGAACAGAACGTAAACGTGATTAAGGAAAGAACTAGCAAACATTAAAACGAGAAGATTTCCAATTCATAATGTATTAAAGAATGTATAAATCAGTCAATTTAACACTTAACATCAACAAAAACTGTATTTTTTTTTATAATCTAGCTAAGCCATCAAAAAAAGTGACCGCAAAATACTTTGAGACCTTTTTGGAGAAGGTTCTTGAGGGTTTCGCTAGCTGGCGCGGGTGCACTGAGCCGCGCAAAATTCGAACTTCGTAGCTTGCCATCCCGCTTATGCTTATATTATTTAATACGAGAGTGAAAGGGACGGTACGACACGAACTTCGGGCGCTTACAATCCCACCAACTTCAAACCGCGTCAGCTAGCGTAGACCTTAAGATACACTTGTACTTGGTTTGGATAGGTATTTAGTTACTAAATGTAAATAAACTTCAGCTGCCAGATTTGGTAGATTCAAGGTTTTTATACATTTTACTTATCTATCATTGTAATACAAACTAGACTAGTGTATTTCAATTCAGAAAAAATGAAAATGTTTCGATAGTTCAACGGGGAATTTCAAGATTTAAGACACCAATTGACGTTGTTTCGTTTACGTTTAGTAAAATACCTATCCAAACCAATTATAGTGGCAAAACTTAATTACGCCCGCACTATCGGGCTAGTTCTGATAGTTGCATTGCTCCTCATAGTTGCTAGAGGAGACGTAGCCACATCCAGTATCCAGTCGGTGTATCTGTCGATCCTCGTGAAGACATCAGGGTACGTTTCGTCTCCGCAGTTCTTGTTGAATGAGGAGATGCCAACGATCACTTGGCCAATGACTAGGGGTGCGCCTGAATCGCCTGCGCACATGCCGATAGGACCCTGATCGCCGGCGCAGAGGACCGCTGGGAAATAACAAATGTTTTAAAGTTTAAGCATAGAATTAACCAAAGCGCATCCACTAATGGCGGTTCACCATTAAAAAAATATCTTAATTTCATATTTATAAGTAATAAGATTTACAGTACCTGAAGCGTCCCTTTAGTCTGATACTTATGTCTAGATATTATAAATAAAGGTATTTTATAATAATAGTAACTAATCAATATAGAGAGTAACAAATAAGACGCGTAGACGTACAAATTATTAGGTCATCTATTCTGTGTGTGTGTGTGTGTGTGTGAACCATTGCACGGTTCTTTCGGGAGTTCCTGCCACGTACATTATTATTGTGGAATCAACTTCCATCAACAGTGTTTCTAGACAACTATTACATCGGGACTTTAAAGAAGGGCTAATATTATTTAAAAGCCGGCAACGACCAATGTCTCCGTGAGTTGTTGGTAAGTACTCGTGGGCGGTGGATCATTTCCCATGAGATGAACCGCATGCCCGTTTTCCTTCCTCTAATAATAATTAAAAAAACATGTATATGTATGTGACGCGTGTTAAAAGCGTATAGCGCCGATGTGGTTACAAAGCCATATACTTATACAATACAATTACTCTTTATTGTACACCAGAAATAGTAAGCGATACAGAAAACAGGTTCACAGAAAATTACAAGGTAAGCAATAAGCGGCCTTATCGCTTAAGAGCTAAGAAGAGATATATTTGATAGGATGGAGAAAAACATTCATTCGTGACATACTACTTCTAATAAGTCGCAACACTGTCAACAGAGTGGTTGTGGGCATCGGTTTAGGATCCGTAGTGAACCTTCATGACAACTGTCTTGGGAACATAGTGTGACCCTTGCCTTCCACACCGCAGTGGACAGACGGAGCTCGTAGCTGGCAATAAAGAGCGCTGCCGTCCACTGCACAACCAACCACCTGCACAACCTGCTGTTGTCCTGTTGCTGCTGTGTCTTTTGTACAATAAAGAGTTTACATACATACTGTTACAGAAAACCACCCCATTTTCGCTCTGACTGGAGCAACAAATGAATTGTTTTGGATGATTGAAAAGCACTTACGGTCGTCGATGATGACTCCAGCGACGTCACTGTACCGCTCCTGGCAGTCAGCCAGCGGGATCTTCAGCAGATTCACTGTCTTCAGCTCCTCGTTCTGGGGGCCGTCTTCCTGTAACACCAGGACATAGTTTTAAACGAGATTAACGAGATGACCAGCATTCGATTACTTTCTGATGATATTAGAATGAACTGGGGTAAATCATTTTATTGCGTTACGGCTTGCTGCAACATTATGCTAAGTGAGGCCCAAATGATAAGTACTATTCGATACCTATTTGCGTATATTTTTTAAAAATACACACAAACAGCACGCCTGTAATATTCCCAAATGGGGTAAGCAGAGCACACGAAACATTACCGCTTCGGAGCCACTTTTAGCAATTTTAGGCTTAAAGTTTGACAAAAAAGGTACAATAGTGACAGGTTGCCAGCCTGTCGCCTACGGTAGGTATACCTTAACCTATATCCTCAGTCGCCTCTTACGAAATCCACGGAAGAAATGGAGAACCACACGGGTTTTAAAAATATTACATAATAAATATCAATGCAAGCCAATCCTAATATTTAAATTCTCATTGCATTCAAGTTTTCATAAAATTGTAATGCAACGTACCGACACGAATCCCCAGCTCACAGCCTTAACCTGGGTGTAGTCTGGGAGGTACTGGTTCTGCGGGGGAATGAACAGCGCGGCGATGGTGTCAGTCATAAAGAGCGGCGAAGCCAGGAAGCAGATGGCGATGTCGCCGGCTCTCGGGTCCTGGGGAAGACTCAAACATCTTAGTCTAACATCTGGTAGCATGGTTTACGGTTGTGTTTGCTTTGAAGATGAGCTCTGTTTGAGTTCGAAACGCGTCAGTGTAATGTGGTGGTGGTGATAGATGGGTTTGTGTGATTTGTGTGTTCTTACAGCGTGGAGGTGGAGGAACTGCTTGAACACGCATATCTTACATAAGCCTATAATAGGTAAGTATCATAAAGTCGCGGGTGAGCAAAGAAATTATTTTAGTTCAATAATAATAGTGACATTAATTAGTTGATTATACTTCTGTATGACTATTAAAACAATTTAACTTAATTTTCTGTTAGAAATTCATTTATGTGTGTGTGGGGTCGCAGTTCTAACCTAAACTGCTTTGCTGCTAACTAACTTCCACCCCCAATGTCCATAAAAGGGCTGAATGTTTTAAAACGTAACAGCAATTTTGTAGTAAAGTTATAAAATAAAACAAAATACCACAAACGGGACTTATCACGCTAACACACACGAGTAATATTAACCTCGACGTTTCGGCAACATTACAGTGGCCGTGGTCACGAGTAGACATAAAATATAACAAAACGTCTGACAAACAAACTAATACGAGTATACCTAACGTTTGTAGGTCGTACGTTAGTTTACTATTTGATATAATTATTAAATAACCTATTTGCCAAAGTATACAATATTAAATGAAAATTTGTTTAGTGATTATTAGGTAAAATTAATTATTTGTAAACTGTGTAGTTGTATAAAGATAAATTTGATGAATGATGTAGGTAGTTGCCACTCGTTGGATGCGAAATGACAATTTGCTAAATGACTGGCGATGAAGATGATAGGACACTGATATTATGGCATCCTACGGAAATTTAAAAGACATTTTCACTTCTCATTCTCTTAAAACGTTACTTAGTCTCTGCGTATCTGAACTAAAGCTCCTCGTTCTCTATTACCCTATACAGGGTGGCTCATTTAGATCGGTCAGTATATGGGAAAGTCTGGAAATATAAGAATTATGTAGATCTGTTCTTAGGAACCATGTCATGGATTTTTAATAACAATAAAAACTGCATTCATACATCAAAAAAAACTTATACTCAGCTCAGGAATCGAACCCGGACGATTTGAAAATATATAATATCGATATCCAAAGAAAGAAATAAGTTTTATTTTTCAAAACAACCAGTTTCGATTCCCGTTCTGAGTACAAGTGTTTTTTTTTTAATATATGAATGCAGTTTTTCTTGTTTCTAAAATCGAAAACATGGGTCCTAAGAACAGATCTTCGTATGTCTTATAGTTTCAGACTTTCCCATACCAACCGACCTAAATGAGCCACCCTGTATGTCTAATACAGACATGTCACAACACTCTCACAGTTAATAAAATAATTCGTAGACAAGTCGGCAGCATTCAGAAATACCTATTAGGTGCTTAGTTCCGATTTTTCACGATTTAATCCGTGAATAATATTCACTAAGTATATAGGGACCATCAGCCACCACCAGTGGTGGCTATCAGTGGTCTATCAGCTTTTAAACAAGTTCCTATCAAATAGACATGATATGTCACTAAAGTCGAACTTTCAAGTTGAGAGACATGTCTATTGACATTATTTGTTTTATGACATGCAAACGATTATCAACTTGGATTTGTAGCATTCGAAGATGGCGGATGTAGACAATATCTAATTTTGCTATTTCTGTTTCTTTGGCTAGTTGAAGTATAATTTTGATAGTGTTTTATGCGGCGATTAACCTTAACAGTGAACAGTGATCCCAAAATTCTATATTGCTCTCGTGTCTAACATTTTTTAATGCGCAAGTGGTCTCCACGTGGTTTCTGGAATTTTACTATCAAGTTGCAAAAACTACAATTACCGTACAACGTCCCTCTCAAAGAGAGTTTACCTTGACACTGGCAAAATTGTCCTATTAATTAGGACAGAAAAGCCATATTTTAAAAGAGAAGAAGAATAAGAAGATTATCAACTTTAGGGTGGTAGACCACATATTTGGCTGATGGTACATCTAGTATAAGAGCTATAGTCAACTATAACCTTACCTCTTCGTAGTTAGGGTGTTTGATGAAGTCCCTGATGTCACGGATCTCCCCACCCGACATGCTTAAGGTGGATCCCGCGCGCACCTTCATATTTTCCAGAACTGCGCCACTGTTGACAATACAGCGACATTTTCGCGTCTTCAATTTTATAAATATGATTATTGAGCATGCTCTTAAACTGTGAGGCACATATGCTAGTAATGTGCAACTGTTGCGAACCAACAGATCATAAAATAGATACCTATTTATTTAATTAATTAAGTTGTTGAGTTGGTCAGGGACTATCAATGCTAGAAAGCTGTAATTTTGCACGGTTATATATGTAAACTATGCCAACAAAATGGTACAATAAAAATAAAAAATAAAATTTTTTTTTAGGGTACCTCCCATAGACGTAAAGTGGGAGTGTATTTTTTTTCTCATTCAACCATAGTGTGGGGTATCGTTGGATAGGTATTTTAAAACTATTAGGGGTTTGTTAAGACGATTTTTCGATTCAGTGATTTTTTTGTGAAATATTCAACCCCCTAACCTTTAGGGGGAGGGGGGTCAATCGGGGTCTTTAGGGCCTAAAGTACTCACGTGAAGCAGAAGCCCGAGGTCATGACGTGGAAAGACGACAGGATGGAGCCGACGCAGCGCTGCACCGTGATGCCGGGGCCAGGGTACAGGTACGTGAGGGCTACGATGTACGGGAACTCTTGGATGGAAGTAGGAGTGCCGCCGACGATGCGGCTGTCGGGCGCTGCGGAAGCTGGGTGGAAGATAACAAGTTAGGGATCTTCTATTATCACGTGAGGCTAATATGAAGGGGGATCGAAAAATTCACTAAATCTCACCAGGGCCGAGAGAGTGTAGTGAGATATCACGTGTACGCAACACGTGTGTTTACAAGCTTTTATTTAGTTTCACCTGTCCCGTTGCCTGTCTGTCTGTAGTCAAAATCTTGCACATTAAATTCGACCACCTTTCAGTAGTCTGATTGACTTGAAATTTGGCGTACTTATGTAAACTGCGTGATAATACAATTATCTGGTAGTGACATCTCGCTAGTCCAGCCAGGATCGTCTCCGCAGGACGGAACTCTTCAACGGTTAATGGCATTGGCTTGAAATTTGGTAGGTATGCAAATGTTGTTCGGATGACAATGCCAGTAAAGTTGTCAAAAACCAAAAACTTATTTTAAAAGAAAATTTGTCGTCGGCAATGGGCAGGCCATAGCACGGAGAGCAAATGGCCATTGGAGCAGAAAAGTTCTCGAAAGGAGACCGAGGATCGACAAACGCAGCGTAAGACGTCCACCAACGAGATGGACGGATGACCTGGTTAAAGCCGCGGGTTCACGGTGGATGCAGGCCCCTGCCAACCGAAGCAACGGGAGGTCTATGGGGTTTGCAGGTGGTAGGACCATGTGCAAGGTCCGCCCGGATTGCTACCACCATCTTGCTCGCTAATCCTGCCGTGAAGCAGCAGTGCTTGCACTGTTGTGTTTCTGCGTGGAGAGTAAGACAGCCGATGAAATTACTGGCACGTAAGGTATCCCATCTTAGGCCTCTAGGTTGGCAACGCATCTGCAATCCCCCTGGTGTTGCAGGTGTCTATGGGCGGTGGTGATCTCTTTGACATCCAGTCACCCGTGTGCAATTATTATTTTAGCGCCATCTAGGAAGCGCGCGGTCAAAATGGAATAGGTACAAAGTGTGACAAAGTGCCGCGGCCGGCGCCCCTAACACCGCTGCGCCCGTGTGCAACGCACCTTTCCCGGCCCGGATAATACCGGGATGGAAATACCGACCCTGTTTTTCGTGTACACGCCCATAGAAGCTTCTGTCAGTTTCTATGGGCGTGTATACAAAAAACCGGGCCGGTATTTCCATGTCGGTGTTATCCGGACCGGGAAAGAGTGTCACCCATGCAATTTAGTGTCTGATAGTGCTTTTATTTTATTTTATATGATTAAGAAACATCACTCACCAGCGACGGCGACCGCCAAAACCAAAGCTACCAGTTTAAACGCCATGACCGCGGCTAGGGGTAGGTACGGAGCAAATGCAGCCCCCGCGAACACGGCAACGCTTTTAACGCACTCTTAATCTGTACTTAAATCTTTATCCTGCCCGCTGCAGTACTTACAACGATATACAGGGGGCGTAGGATTTCAGATAAGTAATTTAAAGAATAGAATAAAGAATTGAGAATATTTTATTTGCCAAAATTCACTACAATGAGAAAATACATGAAAACTTGAAACAATATATTTATGTAATTTTTACATTATATTCTTAATATTATAAATGTGAAAGTATGATTATCCGTTACCTCTTCATGCTTAAACTGCTAAACCGATTAAAATAAAATTTTGTATAAAGATCTAGCTTTGAGATCTTGAACATAGGATAGTTTTTATCATACATAGCAAGGGTATAGCAAGACTACAACAGAGAGATTTCTCTCCAGATGCAGATGCGGCAGATGTTAAGTATGCCTGGGAACCTAAGTCCGAAGAAAGAGCGAAGTCGTATTAATTATTTGCGTAAGAGTTGAGAGACTTCGATGGCGCGATGAGTTTCTATATTTGCTCACTAGATGGCTCTAGCAGTCGCTACGCTATTTTGTTTGTAATTCTGCGTATTAATTGTCACCGCTACATTTACGTGCTCTCACACGTTTTATTAGGTCGGTAGCTAATGATCTTTTAATTTTGTAATAGAATCGATAAATAATTACCTAATTTTCAGCCATATTTATGATATTAACAGGCTTTTATGCGGAGTTGAATGGCGGTCTACCACTGCATTTCCTTCGGCACTTCCTGCCACGTACAGTGAAATTGTGGAATCAACTTCCTTCTTATTTTTTTTATTTTTGAACAACCTGTATTTAGGTTAGGTAGGTCTGCCAAAAATAGAGGAAACGCCTCTGATAAGTACAACAATAATCTTGCACGTACCAATTATCTAACGAATGTAGGTAAACTTATTTAATTATCAATTTAATCCACAATTTCTTGTAATTCATTTGCTAATTAATTATATCAGATCGTATATAGAATAGGTAGTGCCACAAGAGTTGAAGTGAGTGACACACACAGCTACATGAAGAACTGATTGCACAAAAGGAGAATGATTGAATGAGTGAATGTCAAAATCCCGCTGTCATTACATGACATAATGTTCTTGTGTGCGTGACCTCAACTCTGGTGGCACTACCTATAGTAACGAAGCGATGGTATTTAAAAGGAGGAGCTAGGAGGATATAAATAAAATAAATTAATGAACTGAGAACAATTACTTTGCTCACCCGCGGTCTTACAGTAGGTAAAGTCTATGCATCAAATGTGTGCATGCATGCAGCTCCTCCACCTCCACAATGTAAGAAATAGAACACACAAAAATCGCTCAAACCAAATTATCACCATCTGACACGCTTCGAACTCAACCAGAGTTCATCCTCAAAGCAACACCCGTTCACCATGCTAAATAGACACAAAGAGAGCAAATATATAAGCATGTTAGGTGAGGCAGAGATGTGAGCAAAGTACCTACCTATAATGTTTTTAGTTCATTGACATGGATGTCCGCAAAATAAATTATTAAATAAAGTAGGTAAGTAGTCGTTGACTCAAATACGACAATTTACCAATCTCATGTAGGTAGTGACAGTGACCATAATAGAGCCACCGGCCGTCCTAGAGTACACATATTTTTGATCAAATGTTTGCTCAGAAGTTTAAGAACTCAACTGTAATAGATAGGTACAGTCAACGTCATAAATAAGTGATCATTTCTGTACCTTGTCGCTTTCAGTCGTTACACAATTACGTATGGCTTTTCAAACATGACGTTAAAGTGACAAGTTGACTGTACCGTCGCTAGAGATAACACAGCTAGCTCAGGTATGTACAATGGTCGAATTTCTTTAACTGGAGGCCCTTTGACAGTGTGATGTGGCGCTGGTTATTCGCTGCACTGTCACGCACACTGTCCCTGTTTTCTTCCAGTTGATTTAAAAATCCATCAATAAACTATATTCGTGGAACCTTAAATTACTTATGTAGGTACCTACATGCCGTAGCCGATGTCGATGGTTATAGGTACCTACAGCGTGGCAAGGTGTTGGAATGATAAGTAGGTAAAAGTAAAAAAAAATGTTTGTTTCTTTCTATGTTTAATAAATTAGTTGACTAATTAACTTCATTAAAAAGCAGAAAAAACTAAGCACAATGTATTACACAGCAAGACTATCTTGCATTATTATGTCGAAAAATCGTCAGCACTTACTTACTAGCTCTCTTTCATTTGGTTAAAAAATGAAAGAGATGCATGCATTTGACACATGAGTATGAGAAAGTGAAGTGTGGTGAAGTGCCGCCCTTAACTGCAGGGCTACTACGAAACTCGAAACTCGAAGTTCGTGTAGTGCGCGATCTCTCTGACACTTAAACTATTCAATACAAGAGCGAGAGGGACCGCACAATACGAACTTCGAGTTTCGAGTTTCGTAGTAGCCCTGCTGCTGCTGTCAAAAAAGAGAAATTATAAAATATACAGAGCGACTACTTATTATTTTACCCCAAAATAAAGGTTAATTCGATCATTGACGTGGAATTATAGTGCTGGATACAGAAGATTAATAGATAGGTAGTATAAAAACTGACATGAGCTTCTATAGGTGTGTAGATGAAAAACAGGGCAGGTATTTCCATATATATATTATCCGAGCCGGTAACTAGTGTCACAAATTCTTTTTTAATGTTTTTTTATTCTGGACTATGGAACAACTCGTGACCGACCGGACTCTCTTTGGCGGTAAAGAAAACTCTTTCATTTTTTTAAATTAATTGATGCTACTTAAATATCTGATATTTTTTTCTGTTAATTAGAAAGGTTCGAACCTATTCCTATCGATAAAAAAAGTTTCAAGCGTTTCAAATATTTTCATCCATTCCCCATTGTTCGGTATCATATATTTTTGTATTATTTGTTTAATATAAGTTCTTATCTGATTGAATAAGTAGATATTCACTTTCAACGACGTCATACTTATACAAACCCATCTCATCATCATCATCATAGCTACAAAATTGATTGACGGCGAGCGGCGCGGCGGCGGCGAGCGACGGCCCTACATAGTTTACGCACACATTTGGCGCGTGTACAGACGTTATGTTGTTCATGTAGTAGTAGCAGGCTATCTCGCGCGGGCGGTTGTCTGGACTGTCAGGCTCACGGGCCTGCAGGGCTACTACGAAAGTCGAAGTTCGTATCGTACCGTCCCTCTCGCTCTCCTATTAAATAGTATAAGTGTCAGAGGGACCGCACGACACGAACTTCGAGTTTCGAGTTTCGTAGTAGCCCTGCAGCTACTAGATTATTATACTGTCACGCAATTTATATAAGTATGCCAAATTTCAAGTCAATCCGACTACTGAAAGTTGGTAGAATTTAACTTGCAAGATTTAACTACGGACAGTCTCAGATAGACAAATAGACAGATAACAGGACAGGTGAAACTACATCAAAGCTTGTACCTATGTAATCCATATATATACTAATATTATAAATGTGAAAGTGTGTGTGCTTGTATGTTTGTCTGTCTTTTACCTCGAAACGGAGCAACGGATTGACGTGATTTTTGGCATAGAGATAGTTTATGGGCCAGAGAGTGACATAGGCTACTTTTTATCCCGGAAAAATGCACAGTTTCCGATGGAACAGCGCGCGATAACCGAATTCCACGCGGGCGAATCCGCGGGCAAAAACTAGTAGTAAATAATCGAAACAAATTTTTATGGTTGTATTTTAGGGCAGGGTTACTCAAAGTGGGGTACGCGAACCCTTAGGGGTTCGCTATTCGACGGTAGGGGGTTCGCGACAAGGTTTACGTGACTCCAAAAACCACCAGGCTGCAAGACTAGCAAGATAAGATGATGAAGGTTGGTTTTTGGAGTCTTTTCGTATTTTTTATTTTTAGTTTCTCCAACAGTCAAGGGGGGGGGGTAGGGGTTCGCTATCGTCTAGAAACTTTAACAGGGGTACGTGGAGCCATAAGTTTGAGAAACCCTGTTTTAGGGTAAACGTAGCGCACAACGTGGCAACACCGCTTAGTAGCGCGCTGTCGTCGGACCTAGTGACGACCGTCATACAATCAGAAATCAAAGTTTACATGTTTTTTCTCGAATTATCGCTTTAAATCCTCTAATTATCACAAACTGTCATCCTAGTGATTATGTGTTATCATCTAGTGTGCGCAAGAGGTGCCTGATAAGGGTAAGCCGCTGTTTATTCGCTTTATTTGTACATGTCAGACGGGATGTTCTTAAAAGGTGTTTTTAAGTTAAGTTTAGGCTTCTTATTGGTTTCGTTAACTAGTGACGGAGAGTTACATATTCGGCCTCCTGCCAAACTCGTGTTTACACTAAATTTATTTATTTATGCCGTTGCAACTTTATCGCGACTTCTGCGATCATATTTCGTACCTACTACTTGCTTCTAGGACCGGTCCTATTCGTTCTTTCCATGAAATCGGCCTGTTGAATTTTTATTAGAATGTGTTTAGATGTCACTTGTTGAATTAGCATCAAAATAATATTCAGTTCATTGTAGTTAGAGTTGTTTAGGACGTGACATTGGGAGTAATCTAAGTGGAGATTACCTATCTTAATGTTTGTTGACCTACTAGGTTCGGCATCCAGATTTATAGTGTGTGTCACACTTGAAAATAAAAATAAAACAAGCTGTCAACTTAAACAAATATACAATAAAAAAATATGCTTCTTTTTATTTTTTTATTGAAATTGATGCATGCTTTCATTTTAATTAGTAAAATAGTTAGGTTAAGTAGTTTGATACTTCAGTGGTCATAATCTTCTTGTGCTACTTTGCATAAATCTAACCTATTTATATTAAGTTGTAATTTAGAAGCATATAATTGTCAGATATAGTGGCAGAAAGATGGGGTGGCCTTTGCTAGCATGGGACACTCAAAAGGATGCTAAAATAAGTTGTAAATGTAAAATTTGCAATAAGATTTCAAATAAAAAAATATTTATTTAAATTTATTCCAAAAAACAACATCTTTTAATGTCTTATTAACTAGAAACCCTTTTCCTTAATAAATATACCTGTGTTGTAGGAGAATAAACAGGGCTCTCCCCCTTCATTGCTATGATGTTAAAATTAGATGAACACTTAATGAAAAATCTTGTTATGTTTATGTCTAATTGGATTTTAACAATACTTAATTAGATACTTTAGAACAAAATAAATAATTTTATAAGTTTAAAAAAAATAGGGTGGCCTAACTTTACTTCATAAAGGTCAACTTTAGCATTTTTTTTAACTTTAATTTAGCACTTGAAGATGTCAGTAATATTACAATTTATACTAGCTGGCATGCTCAACAAATCCTGTTAAATGTTTAAATTCAACATATTTTGTCAAATAAACTTATTTATCCAAATCCAAAAGATTGTTTAAGTAGAATATTATTATGCTACTTAACATTGTAAACAGTTAATTATGTATAGTTACTTTTTCACACAAGAACTACTTAACAAAAATTAAGAAATCATTAAATTGCCTATTAAAATTAGAGTATAATTAATGAAGAATTGTACTCTAATTGCAATTGTTTGTGCAATTAAAACTCAATTAGGTGTTGTAAAAATAAATATACCTGGTTATAATTATTATTGTAATATTTAAAATAAATATAACTTTATACATTTTGAACTTGAACAATTGTGGCTATACCCTACAAGGGTGCATAATATTGTCATAATTAGAATGTCATAATGTTTTATGCCAAAAAATGATATTTTTCATGAAATTTAGTAAATAGAGAGTAATACTTGCTTCCTAGGAAATTGAATAGTTAATTTAGGGGATTAAAATTAACTTTTTTCAAGGTGATACATAAAATAAATTCATTTTACTGAATTTTTTTTTGATTAATTTTTAAATAAGACAACTAACTAAAACTAGAATTAAAATCAAAATTTAAATTTAAATCAAAATTTTAAATTAAATGAAATGTCCACATCAATTAGAAGTAAAATCTTTCTTCATTGACCAAATATAGTACATCATCATCATCATCATCCCAGCCTATAAACGTCCCACTGCTGGGCACCGGCCTCCTCTCAGAACAAGAGTGCTAATATAGGAGGGGAATATAGTACAGTTTTATCTTAAATAGTAAGAAAGTAAAAGAAAATTCATTTTACTTAACACATATTTCAGCTAGTTAGGTGCATATACATTCTTCATCAACCAGCTAGCAGTCAGGTGGTCCTCGAATGTACATACATAGACCTCCAATTCTACTTTTATGTCCCAGACTAGTCTTCTCTATTTTATAGTATCATCTACCCATCCTTTAATTCAATACCCTTTTTTCCCAATACTGGGATACCATTACATAGACTCATCGTTATCATCATCATCCCATCCATAAGGCTGTTGGACATAGGCCTCCCCCATAGACCACCAGTTGCTTCATTTGGCAGCGGCCGTCATCCACCGTGAACCCGGGGCTTTAACCAGGTCATCCATTCATGTTACATAGACTATCAACAATCAATTAAAGCTCAACAAACCATTCAGCATTCTGTCAGAGCCAGAGCACCAATTATCGGTACATTACAATACAATTGTTGGAACATGATCTTAATTGGTCTAAATGCGTAGTGTCTGCTTCTAACTGTACTAATTAATTGACCAGTAACAAGACTGCACTGTATTGAAGCAAGGCTGTTTAGTGGAAGTCTTAGCTGTAGTGAAAATGTATACATATTTTTAAAATAGGCTGGTTTTTTTTATTGTTTTTTTTGTATGCAATGTATATGTAAACATTTAACCAGTCATGTGTCGGCTTCCTCCTACAGAGGTTTGCTCTCAAATGTCCTCAGACAGAGAAGAGGTGTCCGTTTTCATGTAGACAATATGGTGGTGCAAATAAGTTAGGGACCACTGCAGTGAGGATATGTGATGGGTTAAGGAGCTAGTCTCTAGCATGGCTTCAAAACAGTGTTGATAATACTTTAATACTGGTATTATTTGTACCAAATTCAAGCCTTGGTTCCATCATGTTCCATCTAACTATACCCCTTTTTTAAACTACACAAACACAATGTTTTGGTTTTTTTTTGAGATCGACTTAAAATTGATTACAAATATATTGACAATAGAATTATAGTCAACAAAAAGTCCTCTTCTAAGTTGCTACACTCGGGATAAAAGTAGTCATGGTAACCCATTGAGGATCACAAGTGAATGACTCTCTTAGGAAAATGGTGTGATGAGATGAAATTCCGCTTGCCTTCCATACCACATTGCAGTGCTGTAATAAAAAAAACTTGTATTAGAAATTCTAAATTAAATCTTATAGTAACTTACAGCAGTCCAATATAATATAATATAGCAAGATTGACGAATGAAGGTGAAGGTTGCGGGCACCGATGTGGGCAGCATAGGACCTGAAGTTGTGGAACTCTTTGGAGGACTATGTCCGGCAGTGGATGTCGCAGGCTGATAGATAAAATATACAGGCTTTTAGAAAGACACCCCTGGATAAATGGTAGTATGAAAGGAATCTGTACCCTTTGTGTAAGTTTTCGGTTACAAAATAAGTCTCTATCGCGTTCGCGTTAAAATCTCAATTTGTATGGAAACACGAACATCGCAATCGCAAACGTTCCGCTAGAGACGCTGTTCGTGTTTCCATACAAATTGAGATTTTAACGCCAACGCGATCGAGACGTATTTTGTAACCGAAAACTTACACTAAGGGTACTGAAAGAAATGAATACAAATAAAATATAATTTTGAAGATTTATTTTAGTAGAACCAAAGAGTAATCCATAGTAGAACCATAATAAGGTGTGTTTACATTCACCACCCCCCTTTATCCCAGGGGTAACAAATAACAAAAATCATAGAAACAAATCAATATTCTTCTGAAAGCCAATTAATATAGATAGACCCTATAGTCCATAGCCTTAGTCTTTGATGAATACTTTTTTGTATTTTTCTAACACATATTTTTGACTAGCTTTTGTCCGCGGCTTCGCTCGCGTGGAATTCGGCTATCGCGCGCTGTTCCCTCGGGAACTGTGCATTTTTTCCGGAATAAAAAGTACCCTATGTCACCTCTGGCCCATAAACTATCTCTATGCCAAAAATCACGTCGATCCGTCGCTCCGTTTTGACTTGAAAGACGTCGTGGTCGTGCGTGCGTGTGTGTTACTACTTCACGTTAAAACGGCTGGACGGATTTTAATAAAATTTGAGGTGTAAATAGCTGGACGTCTGAAGTAAGACAAGCTACTGTCTATCGGGATAAAATCTCATTAGTTGAGTATAGTCATGATGATGATGAAATCTGGCATTGTTGCTTACTTGCTTACAAATCATACAATAGACCGCGATGTATTTTTTCGGAATTCCCACGGGAATTTCGTAAAACCCGGAATTTCAATATAACTGAGCGATCTAATGAATTACCTACGCATGCGGAGCCGCGAGTAAAAACTGGTACTTACTATTATTAGACCATTGAATAGTTTTGATTAATACCTAAGCCTGACTCCGACTCAGTAGACTCGACTCTTGTGAAAATAGTAAAAGAGCGTAGGCAACGCGTTTAACGTGCAGTTACAATACTCATTATATAGCGTTATTTTGAGCCGCGTTGCGTTGAGTCGTGATTGTGTGTGAATTTAATTCGTTTAGTGCTAGACAAATGAACCGCTGTGCAGTTCAGTTTCCACAAGTTATTAATCAGTCCCACTAAAATACCTGTCCTATTGTGTATAGTGCGCAAAAATAGTGTTCTTTATCTTATGAGTATGACAATGTGCTTCATGTTTATGTTTGAGTGTGTGCTGCGTTATGCCCGCAAAAGGACACTTTCTAGCGTTCTTTGGCTAGATAAGTTTCGCTCTCTTATTTTATTGTTTATTTATGCTCCAGAGCAGTGGTTTCCCATTTCTAAAGGTTAAGTGTAAGTAGCAAGTTGATTGCACGTAGGGTTACCAGATGAAAATTTCAAAACTCCAGAGAAGAAGCCTGATTTCCGTCAAAAAATCCGGTGAATTTGTCGCAGTTTTTTTTCTAAGTTTTTTTTTTATTTAGCAAATTAAAAAAAGTCACATTATTATAATATTGATATTATTGTGATCTCGGCGGTCATGTTCAGTTCACGCGGGACACAACATGACCAAAGTTGATTTCTCAATTATTCTCTATAATGTATAAACAAGATTATTTTTCTTTTTTTCTTCTTTTTGATAAAAAGATGTAAAAAATCCTGTACTTTGTTGAAAATTGTAAAAATCCTGAGATTTCCAAAATCTGGCCGGACGGAACCCTGAGAAGAGTCTCAAAATTCTGTGATCTCCGGACAAATCCTGAGATATGGTAACTCTAATTGCACGGTAGCGTAGCCTAGTTAGTGATTTAACCCTTTCAAACAGAGGACCGTGGGTTCACAGGCTCACATGTATACGAACTACGAAGCTATTTATTTGTGCGTGTCGATCCCAATCCGCACTGCTGCACTGAGAGCTGCAGTCCAAGCTTTCTCATTCGTGGAGAGTTATGCCTAGCTGTAGTAGGTTTATAACCCAGAGAGCTGATGATGAAGCTGCAGCAAAAGTAAATAAACAATTGTAGAGCACGACATACTTACTCTACTTACGCGACTACTACATGGGGCAGCGCCGCCTTTAGGTAGTGCCCGCGTGGGAACTATGGCCCAAGCCCTCTTGTTCTGAGAGGAGGCCTGTGCCCAGCAGTGGGACGTATATAGGCTGGGATGATGAATATGTTGCATAAAATCGAATCTCATAATTTCGTTTCTCATAACAACCTTGAGCAGAATCATCATATCACCGAATTACTTTTCGCATATATTTTTTCTCATACTATCATTTCTCATAATTTTGTAAAGCAGAATATTGACATCACATTATATCGATGAGAATAATATTTATATGTTCGCATAGTTGCTACGCAGAAAGACATATCTCATAATATTACTTTGCATAAGGATAATAAAAATGGCTCAGTATAATGCTGAAGCGCTAAAAACACCCCAGCGGTGTTTTAATTGTAGTTCTATATTAACCTAACCTTTATTGGCAGCAGTAAGAATCTGGCGCTTCGCCGGCCACTGCGGGGGCACGCTCGCTTCGCTCGCTCGGCTCGCGCGCTGTTGTGGTCGCAGTTCTAACCTAACCCAACCTACTATCTAGCTGCTGTTCTGTTCTGGCGCTTTGCCTGCTGCTGTTACAGCACGCAGTATTTTGCTATGCCATTATGCCATATAAAAAGCGGTGATACTAATGTTCTGCTATTTAATATTCTGCAGAAGAATATTCGGCGATAAGAGTGTTCTGCTATTTAATATTCTGAGAAATGACTATTATTCGAACTGATAATTATACAAAGTTATGATTATGCAAAAGTATCATTCGGCGAAAAAAAAAATGAGATACCTGTTATGCGAAGTGTATTTCGGAGAATCGATATTATGCAAGATAAAGGGAACCCCATATTTTTATTTTGCACTGGAAAGTGGAAGGCGCCCCTTGTCATCTGGCGCCTAGAGCGAGTGCTCCTCTTGCACTACCCCAGGGCCGGCGTTGACCTAGGGAAAGGTAATAAAATAAAGGGTGTGTTCTTTCTGTTGACTGAACATGCGACATAGTAGTGTGACTGTAGCACGACTGTAGACAAGTAAAGATTGGTTTTTGGAGTCTTTTTTTGTATTTTTTTATTTCAACTCCATATTTTGGTTACTTTTACGGTCATCACGTAAAATCCATATCGAAAATACAAACTGAAACATAGATGCACAGAAAAACCAGAAAAAGAGAGCAGCGCTGGGAATCGAACCCAGGGCTTCAGCATTCCGTGCTGCGTGCCATACCCCTACATTACCACTGGACAGGGAGTACAGACACGAATTTTTCCTATGCACCACATATATCAGCTTGTTTGTTTCTTATTTAGTCACTTAAGCAGCGACACTAGCGACATTTATGTGTTTAGCCCTCATCGAGAAACTTTTTTAAACACTCCATTGGAACTAACCGCTCACCCGGACAAGAGATGTCGCTATTAATCAATCAAATTAAGGTTGGTTTTTGGTTGAGGACCTGGGTTCGATTCCCAGCGTTGGTCTCTTTTTTTTGGTTTTTCTGTGCATCTATGTTTCAGTTTGTACTTTCGATGTAGACAAGTAATCTTTAAAATACAATGTTTGTATGTAAATTGATAGGTTGTCTTAGAAACTTGCAAGTCGAAATTTACAGTAGACGACATGGAAGTAGATCCTAAAATCATATTTACCTCTCGCTCGTTTGAGACAAATGTAAGCAAGAGAGTAATATGATTTCGGGTTATAGGTACTTTCGTGCCATTTAAATAAATAAATAATAAATATCACGAGATAATTCACACCAATTGACCTAGTCCCAAAGTAAGCTTAGCAAAGCTTGTGTTATGGGTACTAAGCAACGGATAAATATAATAATATAGATAGATATATACTTAAATACATATTAAACACCCAAGACCCGAAAACAAACATTCGTATTTTTCATACAAATATCTGCCCCAACACGGGAATCGAACCCGGGACCTCAAGCTTCGTAGTCAGGTTTTCTAACCACTAGGCCATCCGGTCGTCCGAGCCATTTACTATACGCAATGATCGAATTGACTTGTATTTGATTGAAACGACAATGTACTAAATATAGTTAAAAAGTACAATAAACAAGAAAAAATACTTGTACAAAAATTTATTTGGTATATATTTTTAAAAATATTGACCTTTTCTTTTTTTAGAACCACTGCTCTAAGTTAAATAAAGGATTAAAATGAAAGAGCGCACGTTTAATTTTATGTTAAAAGTAATGACAATAGGTAAACTTGTTCAATGAGTTATATATGAAGTAACACAATGAGTGGCGCGGCCTTGGATGTATGTAAGTACCTATTCAATATGTATATGTAAAATTAAAATACCTAACGGTGTTATCTAATGGCCAATATCAATAAGTATTTACAAGTTTTTGCTAGAACTACAGGAAATGAAACTGGATTTTGTTTTATTGAGACTTTAATTTATAGTTTCTGAGAGAATGGTTTACCTTACTAAGGTAATTTGTTACTTATATTAAATGTTATTATAACGGATAACTCACGTCTTAAACCGAGTTTAGCTCGACATGTTTCGGGCTATTTCGTAGCCCTTCCTCTCAGGAGCACGCGACTCGGCGGCTTTCGCAACACGCACATTACGCGCCACCGCTCTGCTCGCACGACTGTCCCAGCAGAGCTTAAATAGCCCGAAACATGTCGAGCTAAACTCGGTTTAAGACGTGAGTTATCCGTTATAATATCATTTAATATGAGTGAGTCTCACGGTAGTTTCATGTTCAAAATTTGTTACTTACTAATATTTGTTTTAAATGTTGTCAATAATCTAAAGCGAATTAGATGCAGTTCCGTAAGTATATATTTGCGGTGTATAAGACATGTACCAATAGAGAATGAGATATCACCTTACTGTTTTTATTTTAATTTTCCGAGCTAAAATAAATAAATAAAAATTTTGTCCAAACATAATCAGCCTGTGCATTAAGCTGACAAGATGTTTTATTCTTTCAGTCAAGTGAAAATTATTGTTTGTCATTAACGTCATATCATATCATATCATTTGGCGGGAATAATTTTGGAAGGTATTGTAAAGTGGATATATTCACGCTGTCATCGTTCATCCACCATTACCTCTCATTTCGTTTTCTAGATTTTTTTACCTTACGGTCACGAGCGTTAATTTGAGACCCATCTCCTCAAAAAATCCTTTGAATTGTCATACAAAATGACAGATATTCTCATGACCGTACAACGGTAAAACCCACTAGACTAGATATTGTCAAAATTGTCCTCCGAAGCACAAAAATAAATAAACATAAGCACATCAACAAAGCCATATTTTTTAAACTTTCTATTGTGAAGTGGCCAGTGTTATAGTTCAATCAAGTTCAAAGGTTCCGTAAGATAATCAAAGAGGTATTAATCACTTTTGTTTATCTCATTAACAGTGTTACGTTACGAATAATGTAGTAAAGTTGTTTCTATAAACTATTGAACATGAAGTTTTCAATATTTTTTCTTAAATGGACTCCAAGAGCCTAGTACCTACTATCAGCTCAAAAAATATTGAAACCTAATCTGTTGGCACCTTATTTATACATATACGGTGTAATCAAATTCTTCCGCAATATTTCAGGAAGTTACTGGGTTAGTTTGACTTTGACTGAAAGTCCCTGTAAAGGTATGATTGGTTTTTTGGAGTCTTTTAATATTTTTTATTTCAACTCCAAATTTGTTACTTTTACGGGTATCCCGTGAAACCATATCGAAAAGCCAGCGGTGGTGTAGGGGTTATAGCACGCAGCACGGATTGCTGAGGACCTGGGTTTGATTCCCAACGCTGGCTGGTCTCTTTTCCTGGTTTTTCTGTGCATCCATGTCTCAGTTTATATTTCCCTGTAAAGGTTTTTCTTGGGATTTTTTTATCCAAAGTGTAAACTTTCTGACGCGGTATCGCTTCGACTTTGAACTAATATCGCACCTAATAAAATTCGTAATAACATTTTTTTAGATAACATTTTTTTCAAACCTATCAAAATTCGATAAAAAAAAGGTTTTGAGTTTATCTCGAAAAGTTAAAATTTGCATTTACCCCTGTGTTATTTTAGAGGTGCGCATTGTTAAACAATGTTTTATAGTCTAATTTGTTTAAGAATTAGTAGTAATTAATTAGTTGTTACAATTTATAGATACCTTCATTTTGTAACTTACGTTTCGATTAATATACAGGTAGGTACGCAGCGGCATGGTGGCGCCCCCGCACAGCCTCGCGTTTTTATTGTTATTATTTCTTAATTTGGTGTCGAATTTTTAACCCCCGACTTAAAAAGAGGGATGTAATATAAGTTTGACCGCTGTGTGTCTGTGTGAGCCTGTCTGTGGCACCGTAGCTCTTAAACGGTAGTACCGATTTGAATGCGGTTTTTTTTATTTGAAATCAGGTTTTGTAGCGATGGTTCTTAGACATGTTTCATCAAAATCGGTTAACCGTTTCTGAGATTATTGAAGTTTGAAGTGACAAAGTCGGTGGTTTTCCAATCCGCTTTAGATCGGCGTGATAACTATAGTTATCACGTGATAACTATAAGATCAAAAACCCTCGTTCCGCGAGTCTGTGCCCAGTAGTGGGAGTGGGATGTAGACAGGAGGAAGATGATGACTATGATGATACAATCATTTTCCATAACCAACGTCGAAGCAGTCAATCTCGACGGCGTGTGAAATCTCAAAGTGTTGTCTAAACAGTTGTATTAATAGCGAGTGTTGTTTAACGCTACTCGACATCTGCGCCGGCGCTTGACTCATTTTTTACACGTTGACTTGCTCTCGCGCAGAGGCCGCGAAATCGGCGTAGGCCAGCCATGAATTACGTAAAGTCAATTTTGACATAGACATAACTTTACTCGACTTCAAAACGTATACTGACTTAAAATAATACACAAATTCCAAAAAACATTTGATGATGTCAATAACCTAACCAACAAAAACGGCTGAACTGATTTCGATTAAACATATCTAAGAACCATCGCTAGAAAACCTGATTTCAAATAAAAAAACCGCATTCAAATCGGTCCACCCGTTTAAGAGCTGCGATGCCACAGACAGACAAACAGACGGACAGACAGACATACGTAACGGTCAAACTTATACAGTTTATTGTATGCGAAACCTGTCATTTGATTGCGATCGCGAGCGTCAGAAACGATAGGCAATACAATACGGCCTCGGGTCATCTTAAGAGCGAACATAAACATTAATTCGTTTTTAAGGAATATAAAAGTCTATCACGAATAATTATTGGAGTAGACACATTAACTTATATATTAAGAAGTGTTCTATCAGACAACATTTTTAATTTTCATTCAATTTTTATGAAATAATCGAGAAAAAACTAACAAAAATGCAACGTTGCCAGCTCAGCAGGTATAAATGCTCTTAATGCCTTGCTTGATCGCACGTAGCTACCGAGTAAACGAGCGAGATAGTGCTCTCGGCCGAGTACTCGGTGCGTATAAACATAGCGAGCGAGCGAGCGCTGAACAGTTACTCGCTTACATCACTGTCTCGGCCGAGAAACATTTTACTGTCTCGCCCGTTTGCTCCGTACGTGTGATCAAGGCATAATGCCCTGATCACACGTACCGAGTAGCATGGCGAGACAGCAAATTGGTACTCGGCCGAGAGAATAGGGTGGGCGAGTAGGTGTTTACACGCATTTTGATTTTCCTGGTGACAGTGGCCAATACGCGGTAGCGCGGCCGCTCGCTACGACGACGCTACTGACTGGCGAGTGGCGAGTAAACGAGTTCATACCTGCCGAGTGGCGAGCGAGTCGGCGCGGGGTATGCTGAGAGGAGTTGCGGGGGTGGGCACTCGGCCTAGTAAACAAACCAGGGTCGCCATTTTGCTCGGCCGAGTACTAGGCCGAATATTCGTCACATAGTACACACGAACCGAGCACTCGGCCGAGGACACTCTCTCGCCACTCTACTCGGTACGTGTGATCAGGGCATAAGTTTTGAACTCGCTCACTTTGCGGCCGCATGTTATGATATGATGTGCGTAACGCTAACGCGCATGTTCCTGCGCGGGCGCTGATTTGCAAGAGCTTTGTAATTTTGATCCCGATGACGGCTGCAGTTCCGCTATTTTATAAGCTTTTATTTAACTCGACCGAGGTCGTATTGCCTAACGTTTCTGACGCTCGCGATTGCAATCAAATGACAGATTTCTCATACAAAAACTGTCATTTGATGACACTGTCAGAAATGTTACGCAATGTTGTTTTTGTTCGGTCTAATCTTGTAAATCAATTTTGACCCACTTGCAGTCGTCAAATTGACTTCAAATTTGTTAAACCTACATGTAGATTGGATGAAAATGCAAGTACAGGCAACAGAAAGTCCAGTAATTTATAAGAGCTTGAGTTAATTTTTTAACAAAAAATTATTAAGTACAGGGTACTTTCTTAACATAATATTTGTACAAAATTTTAATTGATGACCTCGCGTTTTTGGATCGCGTTTTCAGAAAACGGGTCTTAACAGACGGACGAATCGCGTATCCGACAAAGTGATCCTATAAGAGTTCCATTCTTAAATAATTTATTGAATCAGGCGTTACTTTGCGGAGGTCCGTATCAATGAACTAAAAGTTCTTTGCTCACCAGCGACCTTATGATAGCTATACGTTTATAAATGTAAGATATGCGTGTTTATGCTGTTCCTCCACTTCCACACTGTAAGAACACACACAAATCACACAAACCCATCTATCACCAATACCAGACTACACTGACGCGTTTCGAACTCAATCAGAGCTCATCTTCAGAGCAACACAACCGTACACCATGCTACCAGATGTTAGACTAACAAACCACAACAAACGTTTAATTTGTCATTTCTTGGTTCCGTTTTTACCGTCTAAGATACGGAACCTCTATTCAACCAACAAAAGTGATTTCACCAATCTTATCTACAAGGCTTTTAGGTATATCTAAGTATTTAATTAGGTCGATGTTTAATTAGAACCATTTTCCTCAAATCCCCGATTTAATTTTGAGGATCTTCAATTATATCACTCGACCTGGGGAGTCGTTAACGTAAATATTTGAACGTTCGTAATTTTTTGAATGTAAAGTTCGGCTGAATTCTACTCGTTGGGGTTCCGGAATTTAGTTTTTCCTTAGTTTTACTACTCTCCATAGAAACGGCCAAGGGCCGAAACCCACCGGTTTAGATTTTAGAGGGGGGGGGGGGGTGGACGTTCGACTTGAATGAAAATTTGCACTTTAAAGTTGAATATTTCGCAAAAAAAATCAATGAATCGAAAAATCGTTGTAGCAGACCCCTAATGGTTTTAAAATACCTATCCAACGATACCCCACACTAAAGGGTTGGATGAGAAAAAAAAATCATCCCCACTTTGGGCCTATGGGAGGTACCCTAAAAAAATGTTTTTCCTAATTTTTTATTGTACCATTTTGTCGGCATAGTTTACATATATATCCGTGCAAAATTACAGCTTTCTAGCATTGATAGTCCCTGAGCAAAGCCGCGGACGGACGGGCAGACAGAGAGACAGACAGACATACAGATAGATAGACATGGCGAAACTATGAGGGTTCCGTTTTTGCCATTTTGGCTACAGAACCCTAAAAACGAGTATCCCACCCAACAAGCCTCCTCCTTTCTCAAGTTACGTTATGGGTGTCCTTCCGCTGACCCGCCTGCTATTTGCTCATATAATGTTAAAAAAAAAATCCATAGAACAATCACCGCTCCCCGTGGACATCCATCCAACATAAGTTACGAGTGCGTTGCCGGTCCATTGATAAAAGCATACGCATACCGTTATAAAAATCACATGAGAGAAGAACACATAACTCGTAAATTTCATTTTTCACGTCGCTGTCCTTGTGTCGTGCGTGATCACAGCGCGGAGCACGTAGTCCCTAACGAGAGAAAGGTGAAGGGTCGTTGTGATAGACAATGTGAAGCACCTTTCTTAGCCGTGGAAAAATGTTGGACAGGACAACTAAAGTAATTGGCGTTTTGCCATAGTTTTTGTATTCTATTCTACTTATTATTAGTACTAGACTAGACTTAAAGCGATGTTTCCACCAGAGATGTGCGAGGATGTGTTGCGAGGAATATGTTTTTCATTAACCAATAGAAACGCTTCATTTACCTCGCCTTGATCCGCTCAGCTGTTTGCACCAGAGATGTGCTGTACGAGGATGTGTAAATGAAGCGTTTCTATTGGTTAATGAGAAACACATCCCTCGCAATACAATTATTGGTGGAAACGCTGCTTTAAGGCGATCGAATTTCAACTTACACGGCTTAAAAAATTTAATCGTTAAAATGTTTCACCCGCAGCACTAAACTTGAAGTTAATAAAGTTACCTTTGGCATGTTTGCTTGTATGCAACTTAAAGAATCATCAGTTCATAATCGCGGTATCTAAATATTGGACGGCAAATGCCTTAAATCAGCCTAATCTAGCGCGTAGTTTGAACAAGTTAATGTTTCCTTTCCTGTATGTTGCTAGTTCATTTATCAAACCTCCGACCCGCTTGACCTTGGTGAACCCGATAACACAGTGGGAATGCGAAAAGACAATGCGGCTGAACCCGACGTAGAAAGGTTCAAGTAGGTTACAATAATTCGTACCAGAGTAGATAGAAATGGGAAAGAAGTGTCAAGCTAAAAGCTCTTTGTTACTTAAACTTTGGCGGTTAACCTAAATTTGTACGTCGTTTTTTAAAGATAAAACTGTTGTAACCGACGCGGCAGCTTTTCAAATTTGCAAATTGCTCAAGCAAGTTGATTTTGGAGATTGATTGCATGAAGTAAAGCGGTGTTTTTATTACAAACTGAATAGTATTCAGAAATATACATACGATTTAAAAAAAAAGTTCCGAATATTATTTCAAGGAGACTTGTCAACGCGCAGTTATGTAAGTATAAGACATTGATATCCGCTGTATATAGTCATACGATACATTACTTTGTTTACACTAGCGAGCCATTCACAAAATACTACTAATGCAATTTTACTAATGTAGCAGCTTGATTTAAGCATGACGTGGCTAAAACTCGCAATAAATAAACCTGCGCAGCTCTGTTAAGATTAGAGAACACTTTAGATAATATAAAGAATATATTGCGGCAGTTTTCCAAAACAAACCACACCCGAAGATGATAAATAGGTATACCTAACGTGCCGTTGGATAAGTTTGTTGCGTTATGTAAAACCTGTTAACGTGCTATTGAGTATCAGGTTTCAGTGTCACTGCTTGATGATGATGAAGCTATTGTTCAAACTGCTATTCTACGACGCTACGCTTGTGTATCAAACTTTGGCTGTTGAAGAAAGTAACCAGATCAATCATGTACCTACCTACCTATCTATATTTGTTATGAATATGTTATGTATTCTGCGTCTTATTTGGCAGGCTTCGCTCTCGCTTGCTCTGCTGTGGAAGCAGCTTCTAAGTGGTTCATAGATATGGACCTCCGTAAAGTAGGTAACACCCGAATCAATCGTATCTTACTTTCCAAGAGGCAAGAGGCAACGAGTTACAACTTTACGAGTACTCTGATCGCAAAGCTTGGAAACTTGGTCATGATTAATCGGTCCATTGATAAATGGTCGATCGTTAAACGACCGAAGTTTGAAACATTTAAAATATTAAGGCCAGCCGGGCATTAGTGGCATATTTAATACGATAACGGGCGACTCCCGGTATAAGTATGAATAGTACCTATACCTTATTAATTATTCCTACTATTGACTTTTCTTTAAATGGAAGCTTATTAATGTTAGGAGTTTCGGTTCGTTACTTCGTCTTCATCTATTTAGGTACAATTTGAAACGTGTTCGGTATAACCTAAAAGACAACCATGGTTTTACAAATCTTAAGTAATCATCTTAAACTATACCACATTACCTACATGTGTTACACTACATTATGTTTTAAATAATAACGTGATATTGGTCCTTAGGTTCAAAACTCGTACACGGCGTTGACGTTCAAATAAATGAAAAAAAATGTTTGAACAGCAAATCTGACAAGAAGACAGTGTTGCTGTTCAAAAAACTTTAAAAAGGCTTGACACAAAAACTACTCACAAACTTTATGTTGCTCAAAATCACAAATAGTCATTATTATTTATATATTTTTTAAATTGATTTTATAGAACAAAGATTAGTCTTGCATAATTGCTGTAATGTTTTGCAAAATAACATAACAATTCTTCGGAAAAAACATTTTATTTCAAATTCCGCCAATCACAACTACACGGTCCGTGACATTTTGGACTTGAAAGTTTTTTTTTAATTTTTGTATGTCAAAAATTATATTCAAAAATAATACTAGATGTAATTTGCTAAGTGAATTAATATACAGTTTACTGATTTTCCAAAAAATATACTCAATTCTTACAACTCACAAAAAAATCGTAAGAATAAGAAATGCCCAGGTAATTAAAAATCGCGATTTCAATTCAACGTCAGTAATGTAGGATTTTAAAAGGATTTTCACTGTTTTATTTAACAGACAAGTTTCCTCAGCTCGTTACTATACTATTGTGTTAATGTTATGTTAATTCGACACGCAATGGACGGGATCTGTTAAACATCTCTATTACAATACGAAACAGATTCCGTAGTGGCCTAGCCAAAACCGTGCCGCGGTGCGGAACTAAATTTCAAAGTGGGATTGTTAGTTAAACAAACATCACCATCACCAGCAATCATTCATCTCGGAAACCTAAACATTTCTGCTGGACCAAGTTCTTGACTCAGTTAGTCTTCCACTTTTGTAACCCGTGCGTGTTCAAGTGTAATGTATCAAAAATTCAATTCGTGCGTATACTTTGCTATTTTATCTGGTGCGGTTCTTCCGGTGGTTATCTGAAAAGTATTACGTAGGCGTTGGGTTAATATCATTGATAAAATTAACTTCCAACTGAAAGGGGTTGCTGTCATTATTACCGTGCGTAGGCTACCTACTCGTAAATTGTATTGATCATGAATTTTTAACATCATTGGTATGGTACATCGTAAAACATTAAAATTATTGGTTGTACGCTGATATGGTAGTTGAGCTTGTGAAATTACTTACGTGGAACGCGCTACTTTCTTGGCCAAACTCTATACTTTATCGTATATTTTTAAAACATCAGTGAAAAATCCACTGCGAAGGCAATCTTTAAAAATAAACGCGAAACCCTTAGGGCCTTCACGATCCAGGTCAGCAGCCAGTGGAAAGCAATGGGACGGTAGAAAGAACAACTATATTTAACAATCTCCCCCTCAACGCCTGATTAGACAACCCCCCATATTGATTGACTTTATCTCCCACACGTCAGTAGTAAGGCTTAATATCTGTCACGCACAGGCTGGCTTTTAGGCTGGTCAAAAAAACAGTGAATTTGGTGAGGGTACACACGACGTCAGCGGTGTTTTGAGTACCTTTAGAATTCTCGGTGGTCGCTACAACCTAAATGTTTCCAAATTTTCACGTCCTTGCCGGTTTAGTTCCGTCCGCACTAATATTCATTGAGCTGGATCGGTTTTAGCTGAGTGAGTCCTTTGAGTACAGTTTTATTGAACCTTTCCACGGTATTAACTAAAAGTGATGCTTCAAGACAAACTAGTGTTACATGAAATCACGATGATTTTGCGATAGTCAACTATGGACGTTAATCTACAAGCTAATAGTTCCTAAAGATGGTGCCAAGTCTCAATAACAATAATTAATTTCCAAGAGATCTCACTCCCTCAAGTTCGTCTTTGATCTAAAGATTCAACACCTACATCATTTTAAATGGTATAATACATCGGTTTGATTCATTGATAACAGTCCAGCTAAATAAAATTACTAAACTGAACTGAACACTCATACATTTAAAACTTTTTCTTACGCAAACGCAACATTTTCGCAGACTGATAGGGAAACGTATTCCACGCATCTAAATCCTCGGGTAAAAGCTCCTACCCTACATGTACAAACCTGACTCGACTGCGGGATTACGTTCGGGATACAACTATTAATACTGTATAGCTTAATGTTTCCTTTATGCAAAGCGGGTATTCAATATCTACTTGCTACACTGTGTCCTTGTAGAGATATGTTACTAAGTAATTTGATGTGTCTGACGCTTGGTGCGTGTTTAGTTCTGTCATTTTGCGTCAACGACCAGGATCAAATTTATACAAAGTGCACTCAAGTGGCAACCGCGTTAATATGCTAGTTGCTACGCTTTGCCGGAGGAATCCTTTTTACTTCTACGTTATTGCAATATGAATCCTATAGTGTAGGAAAAAAGTTTGATTGTATCTTCAAAGTGCCAAATATTTAAACAGGACTCATATCAAATATTGGATTACTGAAATAGCCTGTTAAATCAATTTCGGTGAGAAGTTCCAATTTTTATCTCGGCTTTTATAACTCCCAAAAAGTTAAAAAAAAAACTGAATTTAATTACAGCAGACGGAGACAATAAAAGATGGTAGATTCGGTTTAGAATTTGAGATGCGGAAAGAAAAGGAATTACTTTGCTTCAGTACCTTGACACGTTGAAAAGAAGAAATGTGTGTAGATATACATAGGTAGAGTTACACGTTTGTAATGAATAATGATACGGAAACTATCAATCTTGTCTGAGAATCATAGCGATCATATACGTGCAGGTCTAATATTGTTGCGGAATTTCGCTTCGACTTCCTTGTAAATAAAGCTTGAAAATTGTATAATTTTAGAATGATTTTAGATCTTAAAAATGTACTTACCCAAAGCGAGAAGTAAATCGAAAATTCACATGACGGAGACACAAATACCAAATCCATCCTATGGGCGATCCCTAGTCGGCGTTTCAAAGGCTTTTATAAAATCAATTTGACAGAATTTTAATTGGAGATAGTAGCCAAACGGGCTCGCGTCCCGTGGTTATAATTTACATACTTATCTATCACCCGTATAAGATAAAACACGTTAATGAGTACCTTAGAAATTCCAACAAACTTGCAAAATAACATTTGCGCCTTTGAAAATCTGTTACAGAAGTCATGAAAACAACCTTGTTTTACCCGACTGCGAAGAGATGTGAAGAAGGGTTATGTGTTTGCCTCGTATGTATGTCTATTCCTATGTCCTCTCGTAAGTACACAACGGCTGAACCGATTTTGATAAACGATACGTCATTGGATTTGATGAAGCGAGTGACACTGGGTCCATGAAGATCTTGAAAAATCAAAATGGCGGATTTGAGCATTCAAAAATTTTTTTTATTCAAACCTGTCAAGTAGGGTATCAAATGAAAGCTAATAATTAGCCCATACTAAATATGTATGGGTTATTATAGTTTTGATCTACATTTTCACAAAAATATCAAAAAAGTGTAAATAAAACAATAAATTAAAAAAAAAACCGACTGCCTTAAAAATACTAAAAAGAAGAAAACAAGTCTAGGGGGCTAGAACTCTGTTTAGTAGCTAACTTAAAGTTCAACAGTCGGGACCCATTCAAATTGACCAGCTCAAAAATTCTTAGTACCTAATGAGTCCCGACTGTTGAAAAAGTTATTAAAGAATTAGCTACTTAACAGAGTTCTAGCCCACTAGACTTGTTTCTTCTTTTAAGTATTTTTTAAGGCAGTCGGGTTTTTTTTTTTTAATTTATTGTTTTATTTTATGATTTTTTATCAATGAGAAAATACTTTTCATTACCCCTCCATTAATAAACGCTTTTTATGCACTGTCGCTGGCCTCAGATGGCTTTATAGCTTACCGAGAGAGGACTAGCTGCCAGACTGTTGATTACTGAGGGAAGTAATCATAGTAAAGTTTCGGTGGTGGTGATGTTTATTAATAGTTGGTATTGATCTTTATGTGTCACTTTTTTGATATAACATTTATGTATAAGACAGACAAGATATTGCTTCAATATGTTGTGAACTTTCTATGATAGGTATATACGTATTCGGTAAAAATATTTAGCCTAAGGGGCTGTTTCACCATCCATTTGTTAACTAGCGGTTAGGTGTGATGCCGTCTCTATTCGTTTTGTTCGAATAGACGGAGACGGCATCACATTTAACCGTCGGTTAACGCTAATCAATAGATGGTGAAACAACCCCTAAAAACTATAGCAATTCATTCGTAGCATCATTTTGATGTTCTGTCCGATATCATTATTTTACCTAACAGTCGCATTTTTCTGATATATGTTTAAGTTCGTGTACACGTTTACGGATTTCTTTTGTCTGGGGACAATTTTAAGATAATCTTTAGGTTATTTAGAAACAAGTATTTAAGTTACTTCTTTATGATTCTTGCATTTCAAGTTTATTTTTTGTAGCTTGAAGCGTATCAATATTCGCAGCACTTAATAAATAGCTTTTTTTAGTCTTTCGAATCGAGTTATAATTCGCATAATTTTATGCAAAAAACATTTAGATTTGACTATTACATCCATATTTTATCAATTTAGATTTGACGACCGGATGGCCGAGTGGTTAGAGAACCTGACTACGAGCTTAAGGTCCGGGTTCGAATCCCGGCCGGGCAGATATTTGTATGAAATAATACGAATGTTTGTTATCGGGTCTTGGATGTTTAATATGTATTAAGTATGTATTATCTATATAAGTATGTTTATCCGTTGCCTAGTGTCCATAGTACAAGCTTTGCTTAGTTTGGGACTAGGTCAATTGGTGTCAAGTGTCCCATGATATTTATTTTATTTATTTATTTAATTTATACCTAGTGCCATCCACGAAGACGCGTGATTTTGTCAAAGACATTAATGACATTGTAATAAGAGCCACGGCACGCGTCATCGTGAATGACTCTACTATACGTATAGTTTTAGTGAACAAAATACCATATCCAGTATGCTTGCTGTAAATTACTATAAATTCGTTATATTTATGCAGTCTTTGTTAAAATATTAGCTTTGCTCACACGTTGTTAGTGACCCGGGTACTGCTCACGAGCATTCATGTCCGTCAAAGCGTTAACAGACGCTCCCCTTTCACAACAATACTTACTTGCAGATAAAATAATGGACGAGACGAGAACTCTTTATTTTCCCCTTAAAGCAACTCCTGTAATACCCGAGTTTTAAAGCGTTACATTCAAAGTAAATTTATCGGTATTCGTAACTTGAGATGCTTTTATGAAGTTTAATTTGAAGAGGCTTCTTTTGACCTACTTTACCGTGTTCTCGCCGTAATGTTTCCTTTTACACCTTGATGGATATTTTTTCACAGTAAATTTCGTCGTGAGAAAATTGCTGAGCGTCTTTCAATGTAATAATCATGACTTTGATGTTAATGACTGAAATGACTATTTCATTATATGTTTTTTTTTATATTTGACAAGTTAAAAGCCGAACTGTGTAAAATACTATAAATTTTATCCAACACTTCACTGAAAATTGAAAAGATAGGTTGGAATCGAAAACGCTTGTGGACAACCCATTCATTTGGGTAATACTAGACGATTGTATCGCGAACAATTCGAACCCATTATTAAAACAGTAAATGTTTGATTATTTCCTGTTCCATGTAATGACAAAATAAGAGCTATCGTTTTCAGTATAACCCAACTCGTCGTGTGTACCCTACAGATTTGGAGCTGAAATACAAAATGCTGCAAGTAAAATCGATTCCCAAAATTGACTAACTTTCAAAACTGGGTGACGGCCAATTTGCAGATGGTTATAAGTGAAAATCGTAAGAGATTATGCTACTGTACGATCTGTTTAATACTGTTGATGCTGTGTTACTACCTGATAGACGTGAGGCGAGTGTGGTATAAGATACTCTTGAATCTGTTCTATTTTGTTTGCGACATGTTAAAGTTGCTCATGAAGCTAGTGGAACTTTACTAATATGGTGTGAGTGTGACATGTAATTGTGTGGGTAAGTAAACCATCTGTGTAATGTGATGTTTTGCCAGTGATATTTACGACTGCAAGCATACAATTCCTCATTTACATTGAATTAAACTTTATTTATAAACAGAAGGTGCGTTAGGCAATCATGATTATGAAGATCCGTTGTTTCTATACTTAAATTTGCTTTAGTCAGTGGCGATTAGCCACGTAGCAAGAGTAGCAAGTGCTACGGGCCCCGCTTATCTAGGGAACCCGCGCACCAACGCTATCTGATCGTAAATTACAATTTAAATACTAATGTAAAAATATTTTTAAAATCAATGTAGTTAAAATACTGCCACCACAAAGATGAACCGAAACCGCTACCAACGAAAGAGATAGTATCATAATGATTGACTATTATTAATAATATAAGTGCATTTTTTAAAGTGAGCGCAAGTTGGCAACACTGCAAAACTAACATTATTATCGATATTATTAGCGACCTAGTCGTAATAAACAGACCGATTTTGACTTTCAATGAATATGAAATTGGTGACGTACTTATTAAAGGATGATAAATTGAAGAAGAAAAATGGTTTTGTAATCGCGGTATTGTTTTCTTGCATAATATATTAGTGTGAAGTAGGGTAAGTATCAAACTATATAAAATTAAATAAGTAGTATAGTTCTTATACAATAAATAAGTCAAAGGAATATATTTTGCAGGTGGTAGACCTTGTGCAAGGTCTGCCCGGATTGCTACTGTAGTGGACGGTCGGTCCGCTATCTAACTCAACTTTACTTAAATTAAAAGCACTTCTTTAGGATATTTTCATATGTATTTCCAAATCAACATGCTACGTTGGCAGCTCGGATACCAGTCTTCTCTTTAACACCCTTGCGTCCGTTCAATTTTATTATTCAAAATGGAACTATGCTGCCAGCATCGAATCGGACACAAGAGGTTAGTACACTACCACCATCTTGCTCGCTAATCCTGCCGTGAAGCAGCAGTGCTTGCACTGTTGTGTTTCGGCGTGGAGAGAAAGGCAGCCGGTGAAATTACTGGCACTTGAGGTATCCCATCTTAGGCCTCTAGGTTGGCAACGCATCTGCAATCCCCCTGGTGTTGCAGGTGTCTATGGGCGGTGATCTCTTGCCATCAGGAGACCCACTTGCTCGTTTGCCATCCAGTCAAATAAAAAAAAAACAGCTTACCATATTTTTGCTATCGCGCTACAGACAACTTGTTTTGAATACTTATTTAAAATCCATTTCTATCACCTTATTTCTCAACAGTACATATTTCATTTTAAATCTCATTTTAACTAATCAATCATCAGAGATCCAACTTTGACTAAGTTGCCTACGTATCCTAAAGTAAAAACCAGTTTAACTTCTAAACTTTGCTGCGAACTAGCACAGATTTTTGCGAACTTCATTTACCTTCACCAAATAGCTTTATTCTGTTCTGATAGTTCTAGATAAGGTATCTTTAATTTGTACCCAACTATATTATGTTTCATAATCGCAGATAGCATCCACTTTTATTGTATTTTATTGGTTTTCAAAATACAACGATACCATGATGAAATGTCATGGGAGTGCATCCCGCAAGCAGTCTCATGAGTCGTATACTCTAGACGTAATATATTAATTATGATTAGAGTCGGTCGCGGTTTTTACTGAGAGTTTGTCATTGACATCTATGTACCTTACGGCACTAGACTGGCTGTTTGGAGCAAAACGCGCGGCGCATCAATCATCAATATTATTTTGACACAACCCCTGTCACGGACGACAACAAACTATAGTGAAAGGTTCACAAATCTGCGCTGTGATCACATTTTGTGCGCCGTTTTGATGTAAGAAACATGCAGCCTATACATAGATGTCGATGGAGTTTGTCAAATAAAGAATAAGAAAAAGAATACTTTATTGTCAATAAATGTGTAAAATTAAAAGATGTTAAAGAGACATGAAAGGCAAAAAGAACCTATAGATTCCCGTTTTTCCATAAACTATTATAAAGCAAGAAACTCATAGTTATAGCAAACAAAGCACCATGTTTCCTTTCATAGAGAGAGATCTTTCTTATAAATACTTTAAGCTCATCAGAATTACGTCATCCATCTCGGATAATAAAGTACTCTTTTCATAACAAAACACTCTACAATGCTCCTACAATAAGCCTATTCTCTAAAACGGGGCTTATTTTCGTGACAGTTGTACGGTGTATGCTCAGCTAACTGACGGGCTCATTAAGTTTGCATTGAGCGGCCGAGATAGGCCCCTGACCTAATTAGCTCGAACTCTCTCCCTTATCAATGCTTATCAATATTTGGCGTTACCACTTCGATACTATACTAACTCACGTTTTTCCTGCTCCATATCAAATTTATTGTTTATTTGTTGGAGTTGGAGTAAATATTTGTGCAATTAAATGAAAAAGGTCTAATGTTTTTGTATTGTACGTTTATTCTCTTTTGTTTTTCAATTCAATACGTATTGTATTGATGAACGGCAATTAGTGCCTATTTGTTAACTTTTTAACTACAAGGACGTTATAATTATCGAATATGTACCTACATCAGTGGCATGCCGTAACTCGATTCCCATCGGTAGCCCAACTCAAAGAGAATATAAGAGGGGGACTCCCATACTAGCGAATGGAATCGAGTTTGTATTGAGTTTGCATGGCAAACCATTACCAACATGTACGCCAAGATC
>NC_133490.1:9915323-9957906 GCF_025370935.1 Choristoneura fumiferana
GTTAACACTACATTATGTTTTAAATAATAACGTGATATTGGTCCTTAGATTCAAAACTCGTACACGGCGTTGACGCGTTAAGGTTGTCCTTTTTTTTTCAAATAAATGTTTCTACAGCAAATCTGACAAGAAGACAGTGTTGCTGTCAAAAACTTTAAAAGGTTGACACAAAAACTACTCACAAACTTTATGTTGCTCAAAATCACAAATAGTCATTATTATTTTTTAATTTTTTAATTGATTTTATAGAACAAAGGTTAGTCTTGCATAATTGCTGTAATGTTTTGCAAAATAACATAACATTTCTTCGGAAAAAAACATTTTATTTCAAATTCCGCCAATCTCACACTACACGGTCCGTGACATTTTGGACTTGAAAGTTTTTTTTTAATTTTTGTATGTCAAAAATTATATTCAAAAATAATACTAGATGTAATTTGCTAAGTGAATTAATATACAGTTTACTGATTTTCCAAAAAAATATACTCAATTCTTACAACTCACACAAAAAAATCGTAAGAATAAGAAATGCCCAGGTAATTAAAAATCGCGATTTCAATTCAACGTCAGTAATGTAGGATTTAAAAAGGATTTTCACTGTTTTATTTAACAGACAAGTTTCCTCAGCTCGTTACTATACTATTGTGTTAATGTTATGTTAATTCGACAAGCAATGGACGGGATCTGTTAAACATCTCTATTACAATACGAAACAGATTCCGTAGTGGCCTAGCCAAAACCGTGCCGCGGTGCGGAACTAAATTTCAAAGTGGGATTGTTAGTTAAACAAACATCACCATCACCAACAATCATTCATCTCGGAAACCTAAACATTTCTGCTGGACCAAGTTCTTGACTCAGTTAGTCTTCCACTTTTGTATCCCGTGCGTGTTCAAGTGTAATGTATCAAAAATTCAATTCGTGCGTATACCTTGCTATTTTATCTGGTGCGGTTCTTCCGGTGGTTATCTGAAAAGCATTACGTAGGCGTTGGGTTAATATCATTGATAAAATTAACTTCCAACTAAAAGGGTTGCTGTCATCATTACCGTGCGTAGGCTACTCGTAAATTGTTGATTCATTGGAATTTTGGTATGGTACATCGTAAAACATTAAAATTATTGGTTGTACGCTGATATGGTAGTTGAGCTTGTGAAATTACTTACGTGGAACGCGCTACTTTCTTGGCCAAACTCTATACTTTATCGTATATTTTTAAACATCAGTGAAAAATCCACTGCGAAGGCAATCTTAAAAATAAACGCGAAACCCTTAGGCCTTCACGATCCAGGTCAGCAGCCAGTGGAAAGCAATGGGACGGTAGAAAGAACAACTATATTTAACAATCTCCCCCTCAACGCCTGATTAGACAACCCCCCATATTGATTGACTTTATCTCCCACACGTCAGTAGTAAGGCTTAATATCTGTCACGCACAGGCTGGCTTTTAGGCTGGTCAAAAAAACAGTGAATTTGGTGAGGGTACACACGACGTCAGCGGTGTTTTGAGTACCTTTAGAATTCTCGGTGGTCGCTACAACCTAAATGTTTCCAAATTTTCACGTCCTTGCCGGTTTAGTTCCGTCCGCACTAATATTCATTGAGCTGGATCGGTTTTAGCTGAGTGAGTCCTTTGAGTACAGTTTTATTGAACCTTTCCACGGTATTAACTAAAAGTGATGCTTCAAGACAAACTAGTGTTACATGAAATCACGATGATTTTGCGATAGTCAACTATGGACGTTAATCTACAAGCTAATAGTTCCTAAAGATGGCGCCAAGTTTCAATAACAATAATTAATTTCCAAGAGATCTCACTCCCTCAAGTTTGTCTTTGATCTAAAGATTCAACACCTAAATACATAATTTTAAACAGGATAATACATCGGTTTGATTCATTGATAACAGTCCAGCTAAATAAAATTACTAAACTGAACTGAACACTCATACATTTAAAACTTTTTCTTACGCAAACGCAACATTTTCGCAGACTGATAGGGAAACGTATTCCACGCATCTAAATCCTCGGGTAAAAGCTCCTACCCTACATGTACAAACCTGACTCGACTGCGGGATTACGTTCGGGATACAACTATTAATACTGTATAGCTTAATGTTTCCTTTATGCAAAGCGGGTATTCAATATCTACTTGCTACACTGTGTCCTTGTAGAGATATGTTACTAAGTAATTTGATGTGTCTGACGCTTGGTGCGTGTTTAGTTGAGTCATTTTGCGTCAACGACCAGGATCAAATTTATACAAAGTGCACTCAAGTGGCAACCGCGTTAATATGCTACGCTTTGCCGGAGGAATCTCTTTTACTTCTACGTTATTGCAATATGAATCCTATAGTGTAGGAAAAAAGTTTGATTGTATCTTCAAAGTGCCAAATATTTAAACAGGACTCATATCAAATATTGGATTACTGAAATAGCCTGTTAAATCAATTTCGGTGAGAAGTTCCAATTTTTATCTCGGCTTTTATAACTCCCGAAAAGTTGAAAAAAAAACTGAATTTAATTACAGCAGACGGAGACAATAAAAGATGGTAGATTCGGTTTAGAACTTTGAGATGCGGAAAGAAAAGGAATTACTTTGCTTCAGTACCTTGACACGTTGAAAGAAGAAAATGTGTTAGATATACATAGGTAGAGTTACACGTTTGTAATGAATAATGATACGGAAACTATCAATCTTGTCTGAGAATCATAGCGATAATATACGTGCAGGTCTAATATTGTTGCGGAATTTCGCTTCGACTTCCTTGTAAATAAAGCTTGAAAATTGTATAATTTTAGAATGATTTTAGATCTTAAAAATGTACTTACCCAAAGCGAGAAGTAAATCGAAAATTCACATGACGGAGACACAAATACCAAATCCATCCTATGGGCGATCCCTAGTCGGCGTTTCAAAGGCTTTTATAAAATCAATTTTGGCAGAATTTTAATTGGAGATAGTAGCCAAACGGGCTCGCGTCCCGTGGTTATAATTTACATACTTATCTATCACCCGTATAAGATAAAACACGTTAATGAGTACCTTAGAAATTCCAACAAACTTGCAAAATAACATTTGCGCCTTTGAAAATCTGTTACAGAAGTCTGTATCTACACCCCATGTTTAGAAACAACAAACTGGGCCTTGAAAATCTGTACAGAAGTCATTTGTGAAAGTGTATGTGTTTGCCTCGTATGTATGTATGTATTCTATTCCTATGCCCTCTCGTAAGTACCTACTCAACGGCTGAACCGATTTTGATAAACGATACGTCATTGGATTTGATGAAGCGAGTGACACTGGGTCCATGAAGATCTTGAAAAATCAAAATGGCGGATTTGAGCATTCAAAAATTTTTTTATTCAACCTGTCAAGTAGGGTATCAAATGAAAGCTAATAATTAGCCCATACTAAATATGTATGGGTTATTATAGTTTTGATCTATCATTTTCACAAAAATATCAAAAAAGTGTAAAAAAAAAAATAAATAAAAAAAAAACCCGACTGCCTTAAAAATACTAAAAAGAAGAAAACAAGTCTAGGGGGCTTGAACTGTTTAGTAGCTAACTTAAAGTTCAACAGTCGGGACCCATTCAAATTGACCAGCTCAAAAATTCTTAGTACCTAATGAGTCCCGACTGTTGAAAAAGTTATTAAAGAATTTAGCTACTTAACAGAGTTCTAGCCCACTAGACTTGTTTTCTTCTTTTAAGTATTTTTTAAGGCAGTCGGGTTTTTTATTTTTTTTAATTTATTGTTTTATTTTATGATTTTTTGTCAATGAGAAAATACTATTCATTACCCCTCCATTAATAAACGCTTTTTATGCACTGTCGCTGGCCTCAGATGGCTTTTATAGCTTACCGAGAGAGGACTAGCTGCCAGACTGTTGATTACTGAGGGAAGTAATCATAGTAAAGGTTCGGTGGTGGTGATGTTTATTAATAGTTGGTATTGATCTTTATGTGTCACTTTTTTGATATAACATTTATGTATAAGACAGACAAGATATTGCTTCAATATGTTTGTAACTTTCTATGATACGTATATACGTATTCGGTAAAAATATTTAGCCTAAGGGGCTGTTTCACCATCCATTTGTTAACTAGCGGTTAGGTGTGATGCCGTCTCTATTCGTTTTGTTCGAATAGACGGAGACGGCATCACATTTAACCGTCGGTTAACGCTAATCAATAGATGGTGAAACAACCCCTAAAACTCATAGCGATTCATTCGTAGCATCAATAATATGTAGCAGGTATACATTTTCAGTATACAGGATTTTGATGTTCTGTCCGATATAATTATTTTACCTAACAGTCGCATTTTTCTGATATATGTTTAAGTTCGTGTACACGTTTACGGATTTCTTTTGTCTGGGGACAATTTTAAGATAATCTTTAGGTTATTTAGAAACAAGTATTTAAGTTACTTCTTTATGATTCTTGCATTTCAAGTTTATTTTTTGTAGCTTGAAGCGTATCAATATTCACAGCACTTAATAAATAGCTTTTTTTAGTCTTTTGAATCGAGTTATAATTCGCATAATTTTATGCAAAAAACATTTAGATTTGACTATTACATCCATATTTTTATCAATTTATACCTAGTGCCATCCACGAAGACGCGTGATTTTGTCAAAGACATTAATGACATTGTAATAAGAGCCACGGCACGCGTCATCGTGAATGACTCTACCTATACGTATAGTTTTAGTGAACAAAATACCATATCCAGTATGCTTGCTGTAAATTACTATAAATTCGTTATATTTATGCAGTCTTTGTTAAAATATTAGCTTTGCTCACACGTTGTTAGTGACCCGGGTACTGCTCACGAGCATTCATGTCCGTCAAAGCGTTAACAGACGCTCACCTTTCACAACAATACTTACTTGCAGATAAAATAATGGACGAGACGAGAACTCTTTATTTTCCCCTTGAAGCAACTCCTGTAATACCCGAGTTTCAAGCGTTACATTCAAAGTAAATTTATCGGTATTCGTAACTTGAGATGCTTTTATGAAGTTTAATTTGAAGAGGCTTCTTTTGACCTACTTTACCGTGTTCTCGCCGTAATGTTTCCTTTACACCTTGATGGATATTTTTTCACAGTAAATTTTCCGTCGTGAGAAAATTGCTGAGCGTCTTTCAATGTAATAATCATGACTTTGATGTTAATGACTGAAATGACTATTTCATTTATATGTTTTTTTTTTATATTTGACAAGTTAAAAGCCGAACTGTGTAAAATACTATAAATTTTATCCAACACTGCACTGAAAATTGAAAAGATAGGTTGGAATCGAAAACGCTTGTGGACAACCCATTCATTTGGGTAATACTAGACGATTGTATCGCGAACAATTCGAACCCATTATTAAAACAGTAAATGTTTGATTATTTCCTGTTCCATGTAATGACAAAATAAGAGCTATCGTTTTCAGTATAACCCAACTCGTCGTGTGTACCCTACAGATTTGGAGCTGAAATACAAAATGCTGCAAGTAAAATCGATTCCCAAAACTGACTAAATTTCAAAACTGAGTGACGGCCAATTTGCAGATGGTTATAAGTGAAAATCGTAAGAGATTATGCTACTGTACGATCTGTTTAATACTGTTGATGCTGTGTTACTACCTGATAGACGTGAGGCGAGTGTGGTATAAGATACTCTTGAATCTGTTCTATTTTGTTTGCGACATGTTAAAGTTGCTCATGAAGCTAGTGGAACTTTACTAATATGGTGTGAGTGTGACATGTAATTGTGTGGGTAAGTAAACCATCTGTGTAATGTGATGTTTTGCCAGTGATATTTACCATTGCAAGCATACAATTCCTCATTTACATTGAATTTAAACTTTATTTTATAAACAGAAGGTGCGTTAGGCAATCATGATTATGAAGATCCGTTGTTTCTATACTTAAATTTGCTTTAGTCAGTGGCGATTAGCCACGTAGCAAGAGTAGCAAGTGCTACGGGGCCCCGCTTATCTAGGGAACCCGCGCACCAACGCTATCTGATCGTAAATTACAATTTAAATACTAATGTAAAAATATTTTTAAAATCAATGTAGTTAAAATACTGCCACCACAAAGATGAACCGAAACCGCTACCAACGAAAGAGATAGTATCATAATGATTGACTATTATTAATAATATAAGTGCATTTTTTAAAGTGAGCGCAAGTTGGCAACACTGCAAAACTAACATTATTATCGATATTATTAGCGACCTAGTCGTAATAAACAGACCGATTTTGACTTTCAATGAATATGAAATTGGTGACGTACTTATTAAAGGATGATAAATTGAAGAAGAAAAATGGTTTTGTAATCGCGGTATTGTTTTCTTGCATAATATATTAGTGTGAAGTAGGGTAAGTATCAAACTATATAAAATTTAAATACAGTATAAGCTCTTACACAATAAATAAGTCCAAAGAATATATATTTGCAGGTGGTAGGAGCTCTGTCTTCTCAACCCTTGCGTCCGTTCCTATGCTGCCAGCATCGAATGACACTACTACCACCATCTTGCTCGCTAATCCTGCCGTGAAGCAGCAGTGCTTGCACTGTTGTGTTTCGGCGTGGAGAGAAAGGCAGCCGGTGAAATTACTGGCACTTGAGGTATCCCATCTTAGGCCTCTAGGTTGGCAACGCATCTGCAATCCCCCTGGTGTTGCAGGTGTCTATGGGCGGTGATCTCTTGCCATCAGGAGACCCACTTGCTCGTTTGCCATCCAGTCAAATAAAAAAAAAACAGCTTACCATATTTTTGCTATCGCGCTACAGACAACTTGTTTTGAATACTTATTTAAAATCCATTTCTATCACCTTATTTCTCAACAGTACATATTTCATTTTAAATCTCATTTTAACTAATCAATCATCAGAGATCCAACTAAGTTGCCTACGTATCCTAAAGTAAAAACCAGTTTAACTTCTAAACTTTGCTGCGAACTAGCACAGATTTTTGCGAACTTCATTTACCTTCACCAAATAGCTTTATTCTGTTCTGATAGTTCTAGATAAGATATCTTTAATTTGTACCCAACTATATTATGTTTCATAATCGCAGATAGCATCCACTTTTATTGTATTTTATTGGTTTTCAAAATACAACGATACCATGATGACTCCAGACGTAATATATTAATATTATGATTAGAGTCGGTCGCGGTTTTTACTGAGAGTTTGTCATTGACATCTATGTACCTTACGGCACTAGACTGGCTGTTTGGAGCAAAACGCGCGGCGCATCAATCATCAATATTATTTTGACACAACCCCTGTCACGGACGACAACAAACTATAGTGAAAGGTTCACACATTTTGTGCGCCGTTTTGATGTAAGAAACATGCAGCCTATACATAGATGTCGATGGAGTTTGTCAAATAAAGAATAAGAAAAAGAATACTTTATTGTCAATAAATGTGTAAAATTAAAAGATGTTAAAGAGACATGAAAGGCAAAAAGAACCTATAGATTCCCGTTTTTCCATAAACTATTATAAAGCAAGAAACTCATAGTTATAGCAAACAAAGCACCATGTTTCCTTTCATAGAGAGAGATCTTTCTTATAAATACTTTAAGCTCATCAGAATTACGTCATCCATCTCGGATAATAAAGTACTCTTTTCAAAAAACACTCTACAATGCTCCTACAATAAGCCTATTCTCTAAAACGGGGCTTATTTTCGTGACAGTTGTACGGTGTATGCTCAGCTAACTGACGGGCTCATTAAGTTTGCATTGAGCGGCCGAGATAGGCCCCTGACCTAATTAGCTCGAACTCTCTCCCTTATCAATGCTTATCAATATTTGGCGTTACCACTTCGATACTATACTAACTCACGTTTTTCCTGCTCCATATCAAATTTATTGTTTATTTGTTGGAGTTGGAGTAAATATTTGTGCAATTAAATGAAAAAGGTCTAATGTTTTTGTATTGTACGTTTATTCTCTTTTGTTTTTCAATTCAATACGTATTGTATTGATGAACGGCAATTAGTGCCTATTTGTTAACTTTTTAACTACAAGGACGTTATAATTATCGAATATGTACCTACATCAGTGGCATGCCGTAACTCGATTCCCATCGGTAGCCCAACTCAAAGAGAATATAAGAGGCGGGACTCCCATACTAGCGAATGGAATCGAGTTTGTATTGAGTTTGCATGGCAAACCATTACCAACATGTACGCCAAAGATCCGTCAAACGTCAAAGAACAATACTACGAACATAACAGTCTTAAATAGTGTAGCATGCTAAACGCTTGCGTTTTTTATCGATATCGATAAAATGGTGAGGGTTGAAATATAGGCTCAGGTCAACAATTTTTGTAATCAAAATTAGGTTAAGATCGAGTCCACATTTAAGTCGTATGTTGTAGTGTTGGACTTAAATGTGGCCCCAAAATAAAATACAAGTTTTCTGTTGATTTCCTTTATTTTTTTCAAAGCTCTGTTTTCAAAGTGATCTTCACGTATGTATTTTAATACATGTTATTTTTCTATGGAAACATACACCAAATCTTCTTTTCCCACTAGTTTGAACCCTGCATCTGAAAACATTTTATCGTTAAAACAGAGGTATATATATATTTTAAAATTTACGGTTAAATTCTTATGTAATGACTAAACTCAAAAAAAAGTAATTTATACAGGCTGTGTGTGTGTCTTGTCTACCCATGATCATGATACTTGCAACTGCGTCGAAATATCGGAAGCTTGAAAATGCCAATAATTATGGTCATATTGCATGCAAGTTGTCATAAAATTTCGCTTCTTTCTTCTTCTTCTTATGTAAAGTAATATTAGTTGCACTGATAAACAAATAAGCCTACAGTATGTATGTATGTATGTATGTAAATACTTTATTGTACATAAATCACAAAATAATACAAAAAGAAAACAACAAAACCAAAAGAGTACAAAGGCGAACTTATCCCTAAAAGGGACACAGTACAGTACAGAACAGTTATCGATAGTTATAGTACACATCCCTAGTAGACAATGATAAGGATATTAAATATCTATTTTCCTTTGTTTATTTAGCTTGCTGCTACAAAATATGGCTAAAAGTATCTAAGGCAATACTTACCGGTTCTCGTCCAAGAGAAATTTTGCCATAAAAATCCTTTTCTCGTGATTATGTCGACTAGTTTGATTTCCACAAATTTCACATGTTATAAACCGTCTTTTCGGTTCCAAGTTCCGCCTGAAAGCTCAATGCTTATGGAAAGTAGAATATTTAATGCTTTCATTTTATTTTCGTTTCCATAAAATATTATGTTTTATCGATTATTTGCAATTATGTCGAAAACCGAAATCAGAGAGCAGCACTATTCATATTATGCTGGTCACATTATTTTTACATTTGACATTTCATACTGTCACTTTGGTATCTCTGGCTTAATAAATAGAGTATACTTATACAGCGCCTACCGGACTGAGCCCGGAGTCTTTAAGCTTCATAGTTAGGGACTGTAACCACTATGCTATCCGGTCGCTAAAAAGTGAAGTACCTAAAGTTAATTACAGTCGCACAAATGGCGAGCTCCCACGCCTTCAAATTGCAGAATCTAATTCAGCAACACGAGTTAACACGACATAAATCTATTTTCCGAACAATCAACGTTATTCTTGAAGATATTCTAAACATTGTCCATGCAATGGTTAAACATATCTCATGCCAATTTAGACTTTAAGTACATCGAATTAATCCGTTATTTCGTTGTCGGCAGATAATGCCTGACCTACGTACTCAGCTTATGTCGAAATTCCTTTCTGCTTTCGTAAATATGATGTCCCGAGTATGCATTTGAGTTTGTATACAATTTTTAGAAGTACTTACCTACGAAAGTGTCAGTCATAATGAAGTTCGCAGACCCTCACAGAACCCAAATCCTGCCAGAAAATTGGGTTAGGTTAGAACTGCGATGATTATATGAAATAAGTTTATAAATAAATAAGTTCTCCCATTTAACATTATGGGTATACTTAGATAAAAACCCCGGTGTTGACATTATGAGTTAAAATAATTATTCTAAAAATATATAACAAACAATTTTCGGAGAAATGATGATTATGATTACAAAGCGGTATTATTACAAATAATCCAAAAAAAATGTATATGAGCCAATATGGACCCCTTTAAAACGCATATATGCGTTCATAGTCTTGCATCCAACAACATCTTGAGCGTGATATTGACAGACTAGACAGTCGCTATATACAACACTGGGCTATTCATTTAAGTTTGTTACTCACTCGATATTGGACCACATAGGTAAGTTGTTCGATTTTTTTTATAGTGATTCATAGTAATCATTGTAGTCGTGTTCCGCATTAGTGAAGGTAGTAAGTATCACTGGTGAAAGTTCTGCATAGATCTCACAATATGTATATCATCTCGGATGTTCGGCTTTCCTTAGAGCGGTTGTAATGAGAGAATCCTTAAAGTCACAATAGGGGCGATTAGCAGTATGAGGTTGACAACTTTATAGTTTACGAAATAAATTTTAAACTAGAATTAGCAAAGGGACGGATAATCCGTTTAGTTCTGTGATACTCCATCAACCCGCATGGCGGGGCCTGTCCCTTGGGTAACTCTGCATTGTGTAATTTACATAATGTAGAAATTTAAAACTATAATGGACATAGTGCAACAGTTATATGTATTTAAATTCCGTTGTCTCTTTTTTTACAATTTTTATCTTTGTTGTGTTATTGCTTATTGTACAACTTTCTGTCATAATTAGTTGTTTTTCGACACATGTATTGTTGATTTGTTGCATGCAGATCGTAGATGTCGTATAACTCAAACACTGTTCCCCAATACAGGTATTACCTATATAGTTTGGGGGTCGGAAAGTAAAATTATCCATTTGCTGTATAATAAACCATTTTTCATTTCAAAGCGAAGCGAATTTAAGTAAATCAAGTTAATTAAATTTATTTTAATATAGGATGTCTTGAAGTTAATTTATAATATTCGTTTTGGTTAGTCCGACTGAACATCCCTGTAGGTATTTTTCATGATTTTTTTTATTGTGGGTTGACAAATATGTCATAAATACATTGATCGATGTTCAAAGTGTACCGTGCCAAAGGCCGTGACAAAATTTGGTATCAAAAGTTCCAATAAAAATAAATAAATAAATAAAATAAATTTAATTGTTATTTCCACCTCAAATATCCTAACCTAACCAACAAAAAGGTGGAAAACCCCCGACTTTGTCACTTCAAAGTTCAATATCTAAAAAACGGCTAAACTGATTTTGATAAAACATGTCTAAGAACCATCGCTAGAAAACCTGCTTTCATTTAAAAGAAACCGCATTCAAATCGGTTTACCCGTTTAAGAGCTACGGTGCCACAGCCAGACAGACAGACACACACATAGACACACAGACACACATAGCGGTCAAACTTATAACACCCCTCTTTTTGCGTCGGGGGTTAAAAATGAATAATTTAAAGGACGCGAAATCGCGTCCGCGGTATTACGTACACCGACGATATCACGCGTCTTTGGAAATTAATGAGTTCCTATTGGTGTATTTTTCCCGCACAGCCACCTAGCTACATTCTCGTGAGGACAGCCAGGCCTCGGTTCGTTTCTTCAATAAACAGTGTCATGTTTTGCCAACAGGTGTCGTTGCATGGTGGGGGCAAGGCGGAAGCAACATGGGAGACAGCTTCCTGCACCAGGGGGACATTGTGTCCCTCTACGCAGAGGGGACCGTCTCAGGATTCCTCAGTACCTTAGGGTGAGTATAATAAAAGCTCCGATAATATAAGTAGTCATAAAACAGTAGAAAGGAACGAAAAGTACTAAAATGAGGCCATTTTCAAAAACAACTTCAAAAATTCACACTGCGGTGTGGGAGACAAGGAAACTACCACACTGTGTTCCCAAGAAACTACCACACTGTGTTCCCAAGAAAATCGTCGAGAAAGTGCTATATCAACGATGTTGTACGTACAGTCACCAGCACCAATATCTGACAAAACAAAGCGTGCGTAAATATTTATTTGTTAGATACGACTTTATTTCTAGGGCCGGTTGGAGGCTTATTGGAGGTGACAGATATTTTTGCACGCGGAGCGTGTGGCAGGCAGATACTAAGTGACTGTACAGTCGAACAAATTGAGTCATGACACAGGGTGGAACCTTTGCGCTACTAATGTCATGTTGACATCTCACACTATTTGCAAGGAGATTGATTATTAAAAGGTCCCTGGCTCATGATTCAATTTGTTCGACTGTATTTAGGTACTCTACAATCTACAATGTGTGGCCTTGAACCGGGGATAATTTTAAAATCAGTGGCTCTATAGATCACTGGTAATTGGATCATCATGGTCCCACTTAATTAAAATCAAAACTTAACTTTTGTATTTTTTCTAACAATCTTAATCGTAAATTCAATGTACGCCATCAAAGTACGCCATCCTAGAACCCAACTGACGTCGCCAGTCACGCTACAAATATCAAACATTTTGCTTTACATTGCTTCTTCGAATAAACTTAAAAATGTAATAAAATTAAAAACCGAATTATTTTTAAAAGTCGCTGAAGTAATGTTGTTGAGTTTGACGAGTACGCTCTACGTTTTAATTATTTGCCCCTGTTATAGGCCACACACGGTATAACCTATAACCGCATTGGGTTCTCTGCCGTTTGGGCAAAATATTTTTAGCAAATGTTTCATTTCCCAAGTGTCAAATTTCTGCGATAAGTATTTTCGGAACTTTCATAAAACAAACCTTAACCTAACACTAGTGCTCTATAAAACCATAAGAAAATATTCTGTGAAAAATTTTTGGTTTCGTAGAAATTTGATACTTGGGAAATGAAACATATGCCAAATGAAACATTTGGGAAAAAAAATTGTGCGAAACGGCAGTACACGGAGCCATTGCTATTGCTACTTGCTAGGTATATTAGGTCTGCCGTGATGGTGTCAAATACCCTATTGTCTACATGCGGCTTATGCGTTACACTGTCGAGACTTTAAGTAGGCACACCGGCGTCCGCAGCGAATGCTTTTGTGCGCGATGGTACCGTCATGTGACGCTCGTACATACTGTATTTTCTGTGATGGACCGGTATTTTTACGCCGGTGGGTTGCATCATACTAAATGGGTACCTGGGTAAAAAAATATATTATTCTATTTAGTCTCAGTTAGATTATCAGATATACCTAGTGCCATCCACGAAGACGCGTGATTTTGACAAAATTAGACATTAATGACATTGCAATAAGAATCGCACGCGTTATCGTGAATGACTCTACCTGTAATAGACAAGTATTTTTTCACACCTCTCATTCAGAAAAGTAACTTTTCCTCCCTGACGAGAGGGTTCAAAGTGCAGTTTTCTGTTCAAGGCTTTTTCTGTTTTTTTTTTTTTTGCAATTTTTTGAACTTGATAATTGTAAAACCACGCCATTTTCTATGCTGGTTGCTCTTTAATTATATTTAGAATTGTTTTATTTTAATTTTCGTCATACCCGTGTGAAAAGTTGTTTGAGTCACTCGGGAGCAAATTTATTTTCATCTTGGGCGGTAATACTTGAATCCCTCATTACGCTCAGGAAAATGCAAATGTTCTATGTAGAATCCTTCGCTACATTCTGGATTCAATGTACCGCCCTCGCCGAGAATACATCATTTTGCTCTCTTGTGACACAAATAACTATGTATTTCTTATGTTAATCAAACAAAAAACCATCGCAGAACATGTCGGACTATCCTCAGTTTGGGTTCCGTAGTTTTACTAAACAAAGAAAGCTAGGGGAGGGGGAGTTTCAGCAGTGTACCTACTAAAAAGTGTCGCGCTGCGTGACGTCACACGGAACTTAAACTTGCTATGTCTTCATATTTTTTTTCGTCACACTTATTGTTTACTAATGAACAATAGCCTAAATTGTTCTTACGGGAGTTATAGATTTACGAATAGTTTTCCCTCCCAAGGGAGTTATGGCTTCAGTTTTATAATTTGCAAACAAGTTAGTAGGTACGTTGACGTCGGGTTTCTAATAGACTCTCGTTAGTAATCCCCTTTTTACGGCCCTTAATGCACAATGTACTATTGTTTGATTGACAAAAGAAAAGTTACGTGCCCAATATTTTCTACCTGACTGACTAATTAGCATGTTTATGATACTAGCCTATTGTACAAAGTTTTTTTTTTTGCGAACTTCACACTTCGCTCAGCTGTCAAACATAACGTGCCGCAACCGCACATATGCGTTCTAATATGGCTGTAAAATTACGACCGCAGCACTGGGTGAAAGTCATGAAAGCGCTTATATGCGTGGCCGGTAGGCACTGAATGTGTTAACAGGTTATTTTATGTTTCTTGTGCAGGTTGGTAGATGACAGGTGCGTCGTGTGTCCAGAAGCCGGCGACCTTACTGATCCGCCCAAAAAGTTCAGGGGTGAGTTGCTATTTTTGATACAGATTTCGTTTTATAAAAGGTTATGTTCGTCTAGTTGTAGTAGAACAGAGAAATCGTTTAAGGCTCCGTTTCCACCAGATGTGCGAGGATGTGTTGCGAGGAATGGGTTTTTAGGGTTCCGTAGCCAAGATGGCAAAAACGGAACCCTTATAGTTTCGCCATGTCTGTCCGTCCGCGGCTTTGCTCAGGGACTAGCAATGCTAGAAAGCTGTAGTTTTGCACGAATATATATGTAAAGTATGCCGACAAAATGGTTTAATATTCAAAATTGTTTTTTTTTCGCATCCAACCTTGAAGTGTGGGGTATCGTTGGATAGGTCTTTTAACCATTAGGGGGTTGCTAAACCGATTTTTCGATTTGTTTGCAAAAATTCAACTTTAAAGTGCAAATTTTCATTAAAATCGAGCGTCCCCCCCCCCCCCTCTAAAATCTAAACCGGTGGGTGGAAAAAATTGAAAAAATTCAGGATGGTAGTAAGTATATCAAACTTATAAGGAAAACTGTAACGGTTAAGTTTTCTGGAGAATTATTAGTAGTTTAAGAGTAAATAGCAGCCTAAGGTATAAAATATACCTAAACTTGGAATATTCCATACAAAATACGAAATCCTTAGAAAAATATTACTTAATTTTTTCGTAATGGCTACGGAACCCTATTTCGGACGTGTGATTGTCACTTTATTTTTGTACAGCAAGTGCAAAAAAGTTTCTTGCTTTGTTTTTAAGGCATGTTTATTATTCATTACTTTGGTCCCGCATTCTGAATGAAGATTAGGATGTTTTGCTTTTTGTGTATAACTTTTTTATTGTGTTTGTTTGGATTATGGTTCAAATTGAATGTCTTTATGTACTTATTTCTATATTGCAAGCTTATATTGCTAACATTTTAGGGCCGTAAATTTATTAAAACATTGTTATATTTACTTAGTAATTTATTGATTACCCTGATCGCCAGAGCCCTAAGGTAGCGTTTCCATTCGAGGAATGTGTTTTTCATGAAGCAATAGAAACGCATCATTTAGGCACCGCTCAGCTGTTTCGACTAGAGCTGTGCTGTGCGAGGATAGGTACCTAAATGAAGCGATTCTATTGGTTAATGAATAACACATTCCTCTCAACACACCCTCGCACATCTCTGCTGGAAACCATAACTTGTGACGTAATTTTTGGATGGCTCCTAATAATTGGTATCCATTGCAGATTGCCTGTTCAAAATATGTCCCATGAACCGCTACTCCGCCCAGAAGCAGTTCTGGAACACGGCCAAACAATCAGCCAACAACAATACAGACACGGGGCTCCTTAAAAGATTACATGTAAGTTGTGCTGGCCTTTTTTTTACAATGACTATTATTTTATCTAAACTAGACGCTGACGATTTTCATTTGCATATTTTTTATTCATACTAGATGATATACCCGGCTTCGCTCGGTAAAAATGTAGACTAATAATATATGTTTGAAAAATTTTTTTGCCAGTAAAGACTGTCTACTTATCGAAAATATTCCCAGCCTTAATTATTATCACAAAACTTTAAACGGCTAACCTACGTAATCGGTATTTCACCAGTCGATATTTCTCTAAATCTTATTTGCCCAAATAACTACGTAGTCGTCCCAAAGTTCTGTCACAAATGAAAATAATGATAAAAAACAAAAGTACAATCAGTTTTTAATAAATTATATACAATTTAAAGTACATTTAATAAAAAAATTAAATTACTTAAAATTAGTCAAAAATGACTTCCTTTGTTTTTAATACAGGCCCTTAATCGGCTCAGCCAGTCGTCTATCGCAGCACGCACCATTTTCATGTCTATTTCACCGACTGCTTTTCTTAAAGATGACTTCAGGCTCTCTAAATTTTCATGGGGTTTTAGCACAGACCTTCCCCTCTAAAGACCTGCCAAATTTTATAGTCCAGAGGATTAAGGTCCGGATGGAGGAAGGCCAATCTTCGTGTCTTATAAAGTAAATTTTTTGACGGTCAAACCAGGCTTGAGTGGTCTTAGCTTGTCTTACACCAGTACTGGCGCAGAATCCTGCTGGAGCACAAAATTATGTCCTGAAAATAAGCGTGTTGGGCAGATCTTTGACATGCTTATCCAAAACAGTCTCTTGGTAAACTTTCGCACTGATTTTGACCCTTTTTCGCAAAAATGAACCTCAGTTGGCCCGTAATAAAATCAAAGAATACTCTTCAGAGCTCCTAGCGTACACTCTATCATTCTGTTTATTATACTTCTCTTCAATATCGAAAATCTTTTCGTCTGTGAAGAGGATATCACGGTGTCGATTAACAACTTCCGGGATCTTTTAAGCCTTATTGTTTTAGACGGGCATTAAGTAAGTGCCCACTCTATTTTTTGTATGCTCGTAGACTAAGATCTTCGTTTAAAACCTTTTTGACGGTTTTTCTACTGACACCATCTGCAAAGCCATCAACTTCTGTTTTCGGAAGGATTTCTTGCTATGCCGCGCCTTAATCGCTTTGATCACTGCTGTGTTCGTACGGAGGGAGGCTGGCCAATTCTTTTTTTGTCCTCAACACTGGAGACTTCATTGTACCTATCAATAGTACGGTACACAAACCTAAGGCGTTATTTAAATTTTTGAGCAACTTGAAAATGGTACTTGGCGAGTGCCCACAGCGGTGCAATGCTAAACCAGCTATTCGGTTTTTTTCAAATGTCCACTCCATCGTGAGAAATTGCAGCAAATGACTGTTTATTGTTTTAAAATAATTGTCAAACATTCAAAAATGGAATTCATCAAATTTTCTTAAAATCATGTTCTAAATTTAAAAATAATGTGCCAGTGACGAATTTTGGGACCGACTACATATGATGTCTCTGTGTCATAATCAAAGAAATTAGACTAAAGGGCCCCTATACGGTACGATTCGTCTGTACGATCGATCTGATGAAAATCGACGAATCGTACCGTGTGTGGGGCCTTTAAGAGGTCACAACGGAGAACGAAATATGAACCTGTGACACCTGTGACACGTGATGACGTGACACGAACGCCACTTTGATGTGATGACTTTGACATGTTTACTTCGCACGCCATTTATACCTAGTAATTTATTCAAGTTTATATTGAAAATACTCGATAATCCGAATTTTCCGCCTACAAGTTGTCGACTCGGATTGACTAATTTTTACGCTCTTCAATTTGATGTGCATTTTCGTTCAGTCTACCGTACCCCTTGACGAAATTATTAATATAGATGCGTATTTTCATATATATACCTACTACATAGCTATAGCTATTGCATGATGCAATACTGTTTTGTTTTAGCTATATTTGAAAGAAAATGTAAAAAAGACGTAGGAAATAAACGTGAATTCGTGTATAAAATATTTTTCATTACACTTATTCGTAAACAGTGTCGTAACATGCAGGCTACCTTGGTTGCAACCCCCCCATGTAAAACCCTAGACCTTTTGTTCTTGTCTTGAAACCCATGGTCGGTAAATGAGTCATTGCCCGTACTAAATACTGCTGCTGCTGCACGACCTGCAGGAGGACCTGCGCACGTGCGCAATGTGATGAAAAACATTATATGTCGCACGGGCGGTACTAGAATTATGAACATCGACTCGTTAAAGCCCTCAGTCTTCGACTTCGGGCTTCTAATAGACTCACGTTCGTAATTCCTTATTTACCGCCTTTAAGACACAATGTACTAATAAAATGAGCTGCCCTCTCCATGCTTCACATAGGTGTAAGTACAATATACTTTTTTGTTACGACATAGAGCTTTGAAGTGATGCGCTTGGTGTGTGTGCACATTTGTAACATTCTAGCATTATGTGGCGTATTGTGCATCGTCGTGTAAAACCACCGAGTTTCATGAATGATAGGTAGTTTGGACGCGTAAGGACTGGCGCATACATACAACTTTTGCAACGACTTACTGTTTTGTCGATGCAAAAATTGTATGTCCTGGTACGCTAGCCCTAAACGATCGTGCGTGATACCTGTCGGTGCTATGCCATGGAGGATTGAAGGTACGATATGCCAAAATGATAGAGATGTGGACCCAACCACAAACCATTGGACCGTGGACCCGGATAACTCATTCGATTCAGACGTGAATGATTGATTTCTAGTGATGAAAGGATGAAAATCGATTAAATTACTAGTTATATTCAATTGTAAGACTAAAATTGATTGATAAAATTCTAAAAGTCCGTATCTGAACTTTATACCCCTTGTCGTAAGATTGATTTATGTTCGAGTCGGCAGTTGAAGGAGGTTGATTAGCTATCGGATTTCTGAAGCTTTTAATGTGATTGAGGTTGTGGGTTAGGGCGCGCATTTCATTAAAAATAAAATGGGCGGTAGCGTAATCGGCATGAGCGCTGAAATCCTTTGTACCCCACTGCCCGAGTGAGGGTTATTTATATTGACTAGCGTGAACAATTGGATAGTTTCCAGGGCTATATACGTCCCACTGCTGGGCACAGGCCTCCTCTGAGAATGAGAGGGCTTGGCCCATAGTTCCCACGTGGGGATATTTCGGATAGCGAACTTCACACAGTCCATTGAATTGCTGGGTAAAAAAATATTATTCTATTTAATCCGCTAATTAAATTATCAGAAAATGTGGGACACGTATTTTTTTTTGTCAATCCATACTAATATTATAAATGCGAAAGAGTGTGTGTTTGTATGTTTGTCTGTCTTTCACGTCGAAACGGAGCGATGGATCGACGTGATTTTTGGCATAGAGATAGTTTATGAGCCAGAGAGTGAAATAGGCTACTTTTAATCCCGCAAAAATGCACAGTTTTCGAGGAAATAGCGCGCGATAGCCAATTCCACGCGGGCAAAGCCGCGGGCAATCAAACAATAAATGTCAGAGATTGTGTTTCTGAAACAACTGGTACCTATACATTTACTGATCCCGCATCCCGATGACGATCTCATTTCTAGAATAACCTGTGTTTATATTGAAAATACAAACTGAGACATGGATGCACAGAAAAACCAGAAAAAGAGACCAGCGCTGGAAATCGAATCTATGTCCGGGTCTTTTTTTCTGGTTTTTCTGTGCATCCATGTCTCAGTTTGTATTTTCGATATGGTTTTACGGGATGACCGTACTCGTAAAAGTAACAAATTTGGAGTTGAAATAAAAAATACCAAAAAGACTCCAAATAACTAATCATAATGTATTTATATCGATTGAGATCATTTTTAGACAGAATTAAATCTTAATGAAGAAAAACTAGGACACCTAGTCTGCGTTAATCTAACCGGATGATATTTATCAAAGTCTATTTCCAACTTAAAAGTCTGAAATGAAATAAATTAACCCAATTCTTTCACCTTTCTTTCATTTGTGTCGTTCATATTTCAATCGCTTGGACACTTTCGTCGCTAACAGATCAAAGAAATACCAGAAACGATAAAAGTCATTGTTTTGAAATATTTCCGTGTCTATGGTGTGAGTGAAGTGATTTTTGTTAAGCAAACCCGTGGAGCGAGAGAAGCGTGGGGGATGTCTTGGGGTGCAACATCTAGCAGTTATGTCTACAACCTTTTACCATATTTGTCATTTAGGTTTTGCATTCCGAGATTCCGGAATCTTGCAATTCCGAAATCTCGGAAGATTTTGGAAGATATATATACTTTAGCGGAGCTGAAACTCGGCGGAGCCGCTTGAGTACACTTTAAGAATAGTTACTAGGAGTTCATTAAAGGTACAGCTGAGTTCATAAACTTGTGAGCAAAAATCTGAACACGACTCGACGCAACAATAGAGTCGTGTTCATGTATTTTGATAAATTTTTTGCACACAAGTTTATAAACTGGACTGTAATCGTGATCTACATCTTGTAGAAAATATGCTTAATATTATATAGTTAACCGTAAGTAAATCATTAAATACTTAATTATGCCTGGTAGCCTCAAATGGTATTAAAATTATCAAATGAAACCATTACTAGACGTTCTATTTAAACTGAAATTGATTTAACAGCTCCGGAATGTTAACAACAATTCAGACAATTTACAGGAAGATTTCAAATTTAAAATGGTGTCGTAATTTTCTCGCCAATCTACATAATCCGGTCTAATCCCAGACAAGGGTTCAGGTTAGAGTTGTAACGGAACTTCGCCTCCGCAACTGCGGAACTTCCGCAAGGAATCGTACCTCCGCCTCCGCATCTGCCTCCGTGTAATTATTTTGCAGAGTTGTACCCATATGCCACGCGCGAAGGTTACAAAGCCGCGAAGCTGTTGTTTGTGAAATATAACTCATTTGTCTCTATAATTTTGTTTATTAATGATTAGGTACTTACTAGTTCTTGTTAAAGATATACTATGTATGTACCTACGGATGCAGTAAATAATGTTTTATCTACACCCATATAGTAAATCCTCAATTATGCGTTCAAAAATCATAGGTAATGACCAGCATTACGACATTGGACTCGTGTGACCCTATTATGAAACTCGGCTACGCCTCGTTTTATAAACCCACACTCGTGTTTTAAGGACCCTATTTTGTCGGATAAGTTCTTATTTGTCTCGCTTTCTCAACTAACTTATTGAAGTTTACTGGAGCTCATTGAGAAAGCAAGGTAAAACGAACTTATCCTACCTATTTGAAATAAGTATTTTTGACTTTCTTTTACTTGTAAATGTAGTTGAATTGGTTACCGACCTCCATTAGACAATTTCCCACCGTGGGATCGTTCTGGGAAGGCTTGAGGAAGATGTGACTCACACCTTCTTAAATTTTTGCAAACGCTCCTTTGTTTATTGTATTCTTATGTATCGTATTATGCTTATGTACGTATACATCTGTGTATTGTATTTTAATTTTTATGAAGGTTTATTAATGAGTTTATGCATTAAGTGTATTATTTAAAGCATTGCATTGTAGATTCCACTATTTTTGACTTTTAAACTCACTCTTTGGGGTTTGGGGACCGTAACTGAATGCTCCTCTCATCCACTCAAAGGTTGACTTTCCCCTCCGCCTCCGCCTCCGCTAAAGACGCCTCCGTTTTACGTATCCTCCGTTACAACCCTAGCTCAGGTTAATGAATATCTCAACATACGTATTATTTAGACGGATGGTCCATTATAAAGAAAGCGTATTAATAAATCTCTTTTAGCCTGCAGAGAGCATTTTAAATCACAAGTGTTGGTCAGAATTAAACCGTAGCTCTCAGAGATAAAGTGTTATCGAGTTAAATTAATGATTTAATTCATTCGTACGGACATTTATGTGACTAGAGATTTATAATGTAGGAAATTGTTTGTTTATTAATATAAATTACGTGCGAAAGGAATGCTTTTGTAAATGTTTGCTTAATTTTTTTGCTTTGCGTTGTTTTTGAGGTCTTGTATTACTGAAAAGAAAATGAGAGCCATATGAGTTTTGTACCTATGTGTGTAAATTCTATACTGTACAGAAACCAACAAACGATAAACGTTGAGATAGGTACATGTACAAAGGCGAACTTATCCCTTGAAACTGAACGGTAAAATTTGCATACGTTTTTAAATGAAACAAAGAAACTAATTAAGTAAAATTGTGTTATCTTCTATAGTAAAAACATAATAAATACCGCTAATGTGTTTTCTCTTTTTTTGTCATGGTGTGTTGGCTGAATAAACATATTTCTATTCTATTCTATTCTTATAAATGTTATTAAGTACATGTATTTTTAGTTCATTTGGGTTCGAAATACCGTGAAACTTGTGTTACAATTTACCGTTAAATAAAACTGAAATTAAACGGAGTAAAGTAATCAGTTAGGGACCGAAAATAACAACAAAATACATAATCATACATAAAGAAATAAAAATAAGCCTATCATAAAAAGTCAATGTTAAAAGTTAAAGTTTTATCGCTAAAATGAAAATAAAAAGCCGGCTGAGTGCGCCTTGTAATCGCCCACTGAGGGTTCCGTACAATGCAGGTATCTATGGATATTCAATGTGCTAGTTAGGGTGTCTGATGCCCGAGCTACGCCACTGTTTAGGTAACATACACAGACTCACAAACTTTCGCATTTATAATATTAGTAGGTAGGATTGAAAAGCGGTATGTTCGAGGTATGTATATGTATTACAGTTTTATTACTTACCGCAATTTTATTGAAAGGTAACTAGGGCAGACGACAGACGAGCCCCGCGGGAAATTATGGGGGGTTACTGTTACCGGTCATAGTACCTACTAAACCTTCTATTAAATAAAAAGTTCCGATGACCTCGCTAGTTATAAAAAGGATTGCAATAAATTATACAAAGGGATGCAATAAATTATATAAAAAGGTTTTTTTTTCGTGTAATCCGGCTAGACTGGCAGTTTTACAATGTAATCAAAGTTTATTTGTTTTTTTAATTAGAATTCATTTAGATAATTACATTATTATAAAGTCAAACCTTAATTGCAACGGGTACTCGCGTCTCTCGATATAATTTTAAGAAGTTGAATCATAATAACCAATTTATCAATTAACCATTGGTAAATCCTTTACGTAACCTAATCAGTGCATTATCACTTTTTTGATTACAGCTATGTTTGGAATCTCCCATCAAAAATCCTCAGAAATAGTTTTACTATATGATAGCTAGTGGTGGACTGTATGGAAAGTAATGGGAAGATTGATGGAAACACGGGTTAAATGATAGGTTATTTAATAGGATTAAAGGACAATATTATGTATTGAACCGACAGATCGGGCAAACAAATCACAACTGACAATGAACGTAAAAAACATATTAAAAAAGCAAGTGTCAAAAAGTATAGTTATAAAAAAGGTCATACCGCAGCCAGTCGCCAACACTATAGTTAGAAGAAAAACCGACCAACAACGAGTCGAAATTGCGTTCTGAAGGTTTCGCACAAATGGGCCCGCCAAAGTTCGCATGCTTTTCGCTAGTCATACTGTACCTAGTTTTTGTCCGAATTATTGTTTGTCATAATTTTTGTCCCACCAAAACCGTGTATTTATTACAGAAATTTTCAAATGGTCTTCCTATAGAAAACTGTAGGTTTGGTTAGGTTTGTTTTATAACAATGCTAAACAATAAAATTTTGATTTCAGAGAAAAAACCGGCCAAGAGCGTGTCGGACACGCCCGAAATAGGGTTCCGTAGCCATTACCAAAAAATTAAGTAATATTTTTCTAAGGATTTCGTATTTTATACGGAATCTTCCAAGTTTAGGTTAGGTATATTTTATACCTTAGGCTGCTATTTACTCATAAACTACTAATAATTCTCAAGCAAACTTAGTCGTTATAGTTTTCCTTGAAAGTTTGATATACTTACTACCATCCTGAATTTATTTAAATTTAATAGGTTTTAAAAGACCTGACCTATCCAACAATACCCCACACTATTGTACCATTTTGTCAGCATAGTTAACATATATATCCGTGCAAAATTACAACTTTCTAGCATTGATAGTCCATGAGAAAAGTCGCGGACGGACAGACGGACAGACAGACAGACAGACATGGCGAAATTATAAAAAAAGAGTTATGACAAACGATCATTCTGACAAACATTACATTCTGTCTTTAAACAATTATGCAAGCCGATATTGGCCCCGAACAAATGGACGATCCGACATGTGTTCTTCTCCTTTTGAGGCACAGCACTAAAAATGGCAAATCCCCTCACATCTCGGATCCTCCAGCGGCTGGTAATGTATGCGGCCATGTTTATAAATGAACGCTCGGGCCTCTGTGGGATGCCTCGGTTGTGTTGTGATACGCTTTTGGGAGATATTTGCGTAAATGTGCTATGGATGGGCAGGTCTGTGATTTGGGTTGTTATGTTGATCATGTTAGGCTTTTTAGCGTAGAGGTTTGTAATCATCGTTGTTTTGTTACTTGTATTCATGCGTGAATGTATTATCTGACTGTTGTTAGATTAGGAATGGAAAGTAGGTGCTGACATACCTAGCAGTATTTATCGATGATAATTTATTTAGTCACATCTCCACCGAACATCTATAAGGGCAGCAGCAGCAGCAGAAATGGCAGGAACTGCCAAAGCAGGAAAATACAGTGGTCTCGGTGCCGAATATGATTTTGTACCTTTCGGCGTGGAGACCCTTGGTCAGTGGGGCCCTGGCGCTCTGAGTCTCTTCAAAGATTTATCAAAGAGACTCAGAGATACCACAGGAGACCGAAGAGCTGGCAGTCTCCTCGCTCAACGCATCAGTTTTACGATCCAGCGGGGAAATGCTGCCAGCATCGTTGGTACCATACCGCAGGGCCCATTTTTAGATTTATGTGTATTACCACTGTATTTTACCTTCCATAATGTTTGTTTTTTAAAATCACTTTCTCGGTACCTTACCGATTTCTCTTCTCATTCATTCATAGGTTGATTGGCACAGATCCCTTATAGGAATAAGTCTGCCTTTGCACATGTATCTCAAAGTTTGTGAATTTTATTTTGTTTCTATTCTTTTGTACCACAAAGATTTTAAATACATATCCTGCAGTCTTCAAATCTAGGGTGAGCATTTATGGCGCAAGAGTGCTCAATCTTAGTCTACATCTTCGCTTACCATTAGGCGTGATTGTGGTCAAACGCTGGCCTATCCATACTAATATTATAAATGCGAAAGTGTGTGTGTTTGTATGTTTGTCCGTCTTTCACGTCGAAACGGAGCGACGGATCGACGTGATTTTTGGCATAGAGATAGTTTATGGGCCAGACAGTGACATAGGTTACTTTTTATCCCGGAAAAATGCACAGTTCCCGAGGGAACGGCGCGCGATAACCGAATTCCACGCGGGCAAAGCCGTGGGCAAAAGCTAGTTTATATATAAATAAATCATTTGCATGTCATAAACAATATGTCGAGTTCGGTAAAGAGTCTACCACACTACTCTGAAGTTGATTATCCTTTGCATACCTATCATAAAACAATAATGTTGATAAGAGAGATGCCAACTTAAAAGCTCGGCTTTAGCGACATGTTTATGTGATAGGAAGTTGCTTAAGAATGAATAGACCAATTATTTGGCTGACAGTAGCTGGTGTGCATTGAGTAAACAGCAGGTTCGGCAGCGCTAGTGCTGGTGGCGCACCCACTGCTGGGCACAGGCCTCCTCTTAGAATGAGAGGGCTTGGGCCGTAGTTCCCACGCGGGCCCATTGCGGATTGGGTACTTCACACACACCATTGAATTATTTCGCCGGTTTGTGCAGGTTTCCTCACGATGTTTTCCTTCACCGTAAAGCTCGTGGTAAATTTCAAATGTAATTTCGCAAAAATTCGGAGGTGCGAGCCGGGGTTTGATTGAACCCACGATCCTCTGCTTGAGAGGCCATAGATCAAATCAAACCACCAGGCCACCACGGCTGCGCTGGCGCACTGCTGCGGCGCAAACTACCAACTGCCCACCCTGGACACGACTCAAAGCACGCCAATGACTAGCTGTCACTTTCTGTTCGCAGCACGCAGCGGAGATAGAAAAAAAGCAGAATGAGTTGGAGAACAAGAAGTTGCTGGGCAGCGTCGTGCAATACGGTAGCGTCGTGCAGCTACTGCACGTCAAGTCCAACAAATACTTGACCGTGAGTAGCCCGCTCTCATTAACGGGTCATGTGTTAAGTAAGACATACCGGGACTGGCCTGTAATACGAGCAAAACATTAAAACTTAGTTCGTCCTCGTCAAACTATCCGTCCGCCCGGATTGCTACCACCATCTTGCTCGCTAATCCTGTGCTTTGCACTGTTGTGTTTCGGCGGGGAGAGTAAGACAGCCGGTGAAATAACTGGCACTTGAGGTATTCCATCTTAGGCCTCTAGGTTGGCAACGCATCTGCAATACCCTGGTGTTGCAGTTGTCTATGGGCGGTGGTGATCTCTTACCATCAGGAGACCCACTTGCTCGTTTGCCATCCAGTCGAATAAAAAAAAAATAAAAAAAACTATACAACATTAGTTCAGCGACTTGCCCTTGACTTGCTTTGCAGGTGGTAGGACCTTGTGCAAGTCGCCCGGATTGCTACCACCATTTGCTCGCTAATCCTGCGTGAAGCAGCAGTGCTTGCACTGTTGTGTTCGGCGTGGAGAGTAAGACAGCCGGTGAAATTACTGGCACGTGAGGTATCCCATCTTAGGCTCTAGGTTGGCAACGCGTCTGCAATACCCTGGTGTTGTAGATGTTTATGGGCGTGGTGATCTCTACCATCAGGAGACCCATTTGCTCGTTTGCCATCCAGTGAAATAATAAAAAAAAAAGACTTTTAAAAATAATGGAGTCTTTGTATTTTTCCTTTTTTCATACAAATTAAATATTGCCATCAATGTATCCTAGAACACAACTGACGTCGCCTCTCATGCTACTAACATCAAACATTTTGCTTTACATTGCTTCTTCGAATAAAGGCCATATTGCCTAACGTGTCTGGCGCTCGCCATCGCAATCAAATGACAGAATTCCAAAGCAGATTTCGCATACAAAAACTGTCATTTGATTGCGATCGCGACCGTCAGACACGTTAGCCAATACCGCCTCTGATCTCTATGAAGTTGGTCGATGTCCTGTGGAAACCGGGCTTTAGCTTGTGCCTGTTGGCTGTATGCTTACTCTGTATAAAATATCAAAATATCTGCTTGGACATCACATACAGCTATGTTCTCCAAAAGTGTGCTAGGGATGACTCCTAAAATTTTCAATAAGCTACCAAAAACTGTAACAGAGAAGGAAGTATTACCTAATTTGAACATGAACTAGTAATAATATGAAGATTAATATAAGTATTACCTAGTTTCAAAAAAGCATTGAAAGTTTTTTTAACCGACAAGGCATATTATTCAGTTAACGAATATCTACTAGATAATATAGACTAGATATTGTTTTCAAAATGTTCCACTGATCTTATCTTATCTTATCTACAAAATGATTTATATAACATTAATGTAATATTGATTGTAATTTAATTATTTCCTATTTTTTTTTATTATTGTATAATTATTTAATTTAAGTTAAAAATTTGTATGCTGAAAGGCAAGACATGAAGGACAGGACATCAAATTATTGTACATCTATATATTCAATTTAATAATTGTATATAGGAACTCATGTTTGACAAATAAATTATCTTTATCTTTATCTTTATCTTTCTCTGTATTACAGGTCAACAAAAGACTACCGGCTTTGTTAGAGAAAAACGCCATGCGTGTGCACTTGGACGCGAACGGCAACGAGGGCTCGTGGTTCTACGTTATGCCGTTTTATAAATTGAGGTCAACTGGTGAGTGTTTTCGCAGTCCAGTCTTTAGGCTAGGTTCGCGTCGTCAACGTTTGCTTGCAACACCAAAAGGTATAAGTCGATTCACAAGAGATTGCACGAATTAATTGAACGAAAGTAATGTCACTGTGGCCGTGCCCTTGTTAGTACAGAATATACATAATATTTCCAAGATATAAAAGAAAAAGAGAAAAAGGACATACGCGTAATAATCTTTATATTATTAGGACTTAGGGTCTACGCAAGCTGACGCGGTTTGCACGGAGCGGGTGGACACCTATTGAAAATAGTTACGAATAGTTCGCAGATAATACTACATAGGCTGCTTGTCTACGATGCGTTCAATTTTTGAAAAATATAATCTGCCAAGAATGTTTTATTTTAAAATGAACTCCCTATTGTAAATAATAACGTCGTTATTTCCATGAGCTATTTTATCTTGTTTCCGTTCATTTTAACCTAATGAGTCCTGACATTTTTTAACAAACTTCGTGGTTAACTTGCTTTGATAATTTGGATATTATTTCAAAATTCTTAGAATTCTTTAATCGATGAACAATTTGTACTTTATAAAGTACGTTCGGCCGTTGTTGTTAATAGGTCCTTTATAAAGTACGCGAGGACTCAGGAGGTCAAACTGAGAATTATGCACTTGAGGACATAATAGAATACAATGGCTTCGTTCGAAAGGGGTCTGTTAACGAGATCGGGACAACTCAAAAAAAATCGTACTAGGTATAGCGGCAGTTTTATGCAACGGTATCGTAATAGGGTCACAAGTGTTTTAAGGCCTAATTACGTACAGTTGCATACATTATTTATCTATATCCATATATTAAAATCCTCTATCATGTGTTCGCGAACCATTGAGAATGACCTGCATTAACTCTAACTAGGTAGGTATGTTTGCCCCACGAGCTGCGCCCGCGACGACCTGCTGCTGCACGTGGTCGCGGCGCCCCCCCCCCCCCTGTGCTGTAATGATGTATGAAATCTCATTACGATACAGCCGTGTTCATAATAGAATCCGATGTCGTAATGCTGGTCATTACCTATGGTTTTTGAACGCATAATTGAGGATTTAGTATATGGGTGTAGATAAAGGGTTTATGCGTGTTTTACAGGTGACAACGTGGTGGTAGGAGACAAGGTGATAATGAACCCGGTGAGCGCGGGGCAACAGGTGTTGCACGTGTCGCACAACCACGAGCTACCGGACAACGCTGGCTCGATGGAGGTGTGTACATCGTCGGTAACATAATGACGTCTCTTATTGTCAAGGTGAAAAGTGTTATTCATAATTACCGCACACTTTTAGGTGGGTTAGGATCAAGAGATTGAGAGAGACAAGAATAAATTAATTACGATTTTCATAGTAATAAGTGTGACATAGAGGGGCGAGGGGTCTTAGAATGGTCAAAATTAGTGTGACTTGTGTTAATGGATGGCTCCAAAGAGAGCAGGGGAGTCATTTGATCCTTGATTGATGGATTTGGTATCGGTTAGTTCGTTGATCGGTGAGCGGTTAGTTACAATGGAATGTTGAAAGTTTCTTGATGAGGGCTAAAAACATAGAGTCGCCAGTGTCGCTGCTTAAGTGACTAAATAAGAAACAAACAAGCTGACATATGTGGTGCATAGGAGAAATTCGTCTCTGTACTCCTGTCCAGTGTTAGTGTAATGGTATGGCACGCAGCACGGAATGCTGAGGACCTGGGTTCGACCCAGCGCTGGTCTCTTTTCTGGTTTTTTGTGCATCTTTGTTGCAGTTTGTATTTTCGATATATTAAGAGTCCGCAGCAAGCTTGATTCTCCATACAAATCGTAGTTACGTCCTTATTTTAAAATAACAAGTAGCATCATCATGATTTTTTGTAAATACAATGAGATAAGGCATATCTAGGCCTGAAATTAGTTTATGACTCTTGAAATGGTATTACAAAGAAAATAGAACGAGTACAAGTTTTGCATTTTAAGAGCCAAAAACCCTGTGCAGTTCGGTTAAATACTACGGCCAAAATATAGTTCAGATTGAAGTCAAAACCTATTTCCGGCATCGACTAAACTATGTAGTTTCATAAGAAAAAGCATTTTTCCGAAATGATTTTGTGGTTTTCAAATGAGAACGAAACTACGAAAATCAGTAAAAAAACTATACATTTTTTATGCGAATCTGCAGCGAATCACTCTAGCGCGGGGAACGGTACGGGGAGGGCGGTACGCGCCGCCCTTTGTCCTTGGTTTACGCTGGCCCTGCGTGTGCGTGCGTCGCTCGTTAGTAGTGACTCGTCAGCTGTGCGCGAGAGTTACGTAATATTATTTTGGTGAATTCTCTTCGTATCATAAACGCGATCTAACTACTTACGACTTGGACTGATAACGGATTTGATATTTCTTGGTGATACTGGTGGTGTGTGTGCACATACTGTTCGACGACCTTGGCTTTCTTATATGGACTTTGCATTTTTATGTTACAAAAATGGATAAACAGGGTAAGTACCTACCTAGATGCATTTTAGTCAATATTACCAAGTACTTATAAAAAATGGGTCCATATATCGGCTCGCATACTGACAAACGATGATTTGGACAAAAAATAATTATGGTTTTACTAGAAAAGAGAAAAGAGTACCTATGCGAACTATGGCGCTCCCATAAAAAATAATTATTAATGTTCTTGTTTCCAGAAGTGAAAAGATCATCGAAGACAAGATTATGGTTATCGGCTCGTAGGAAAAAAAAAGGACCGGCTCGTCATAAAAAAGAAAACATTAATCCTAATAGGTAAGTTATAACTAGGACAGTAGCGTAAGATTTTTCTTCCTTGTCCTCTATTACAAGCTTTTATTTAGTTTCACCTGTCCCGATATTTGTCTGTAATCAAATCTTGCATTCGACCAACTTCTAGCAGTCGGATTGACTTGAAATTTTGCATAATTATGTAAATTGCGTGACAATACAATAATCTGGTAGCTGACATCCTGGTAGTCCGGCCAGAATCGTCTCCGAAGGACGGAACTCTTCAACTGTTACAATGTTATCGACTTGTTTTTGGTATAGGTACAAAATAAATGTAGTTTGGGTAACAATGCTAGTAAAGTCGACAAAAAGTACAGTCAGCAAAAAAGCTTGTATTAAAAATGAATTTTCGTACTCGTACCTTTATTTATTATTTTTGTACGACGTAGGTACACCACACAAACTTGTTATTTCACTTATACAGGTCATAGCACTGTAATAGCACATTGTGTATTAGGGCGGTAAGTAAGGTATTACGAACGAAGTATTACCTCTGGTAGTCTCTGTTATTACTTTGACTAATGGCGACTGACGTCATTTCACCATGTATGTATTTTTCACATGTGCAGTACGCTTGGCACCGGAGAGCATGCCAGTGAGCAGTCTGATAGTGATAACAATACCGATCCTCCACCTCAACCTCTAAATTTAAGCAGGTTAGTGTTTTTATTATTATTTTTACTAGTTTACAATCTTTTATTTAACTTGCAATGTATGTACCTATGTACTCGTATGTATGTATGTGAGGCTCAAATCCTGCGAGTTGAATTTGACTCAGTTTCAGTGGTCGAATTGACTTGAAATTTGGTATACTTATGTGAATTGCGTGACAATACAATAATCTGGTAGCTGACATCCTGGTAGTCCGGCCAGGATCGTCTCCGCAGGACGGAATTCTTCAACGGTTAATGGCATCGACTTGAAATTTCGTATGATGTAGTTTAATAGGTAACAATGCTAGTAAAGTCGACAAAAAGTACAGTCAGCAAAAAAAAAAGCTTGAACAGATTTTTTTTTTACCAAAAACTTATTTCACAGCTACTTACGTTTTTCACTTGTAGTTTTATTTTCGCTCTTGACTGCAACTGCACTGAGACTAGTACCTACTCGTACCTATATTGACACGGCTATTAAAGATGATTTCAGTTTATTATCTTGATCGATGTACACCGCACTTCTGTTATTTCACTTATACAGGTCATAGCACTATAATATCCCATTGTTCATTAAGGGCGATAAGTAAGGTATTACGAACGAAGTATTACCTCTGGTAGTCTCTGTTATTACTTTGACTAATGGCGACTGACGTCATTTCACTATGTATGTATTTTTTACATGTGCAGTACGCTTGGCACCGGAGAGCATGCCAGTGAGCAGTCTGATAGTGATAACAATACCGATCCTCCGCCTCAATTTCAAAATTTTAGCAGGTTGGTGTTTTTATTATTATTTTTACAAGCTTTTACCTTGCAATAGTTGCAATGTATGTACCTATGAATGTATGTGCAGGTAAAATCTTGCGAGTTGAATTTGACCCACTTCTTCCACATTTGGTACGGAAAAGTAGTTTGGATGAAAATGCAAGTACAGTCAGCAAAAAGCTTGTATTAAAAATGTAGTCGCGCGCACAATATGGCACCGAAAATCGAAACGTATTTTTTGCATAGCGTCACCGGCGTTAGAAGTTTTCTGTAGTAGTGTACGCCTCATAATGCAGTATCAAATATTTTTATTTCACCGTATACTCTGATTTAACCTTGCATGGTATAAATATAACGTAACTTTTTTTTTCCTTTCAGAAATTTGAGTCCGAGTACTCCGTCCTCGACACCATCATTACAAATTGAACTTGATCATGATAGCAATGAGGAAGTCGTACGTAAAATGACAGGTCGACGAATTTTCAATGTTCAATATTTATTTGAACAAATGAAGGCTGTGGATCATAGTCCATTTAATTGCAGCTTTAAAGATATGGATTTTGTGAAGGAGTCGAGAATCGGATTCCAGTCAACTTTTCTTTTCAAATGCAAAATGTGTGGCAAAAAAGAAGCATTTAATAATGAAAAACTAGAGTCTAAAATTAATAAAAATGTTGTTCAAGCAGTCGTATGTTCGGGTAGTGGCTTTTCCCAATTAGATGAGCTTTGCGCTCATTTAGATATGCCATGTATAGCGGAGAAAACATTTGGGAAAGAGAATTTGTTGCTTGGGGATGTTTTAAAAGATATCTCTTTGAAGAGCATGTTTGAGGCAGGACTCGAAGAAAAACAAATGGCAATTGAAAAAGGAAACGTAGACGCTGATGGCGTTCCCTACATCACAGTAGTAGCGGACGCATCGTGGGGAAAAAGATCATATCGTACCAGCAATTATAATTCATTATCCGGGGTAGCGTGCATTATTGGGTATGAAACTAAAAAGGTTCTCTTTTTAGGAATACGGAATTCTTATTGCTCTGTATGCGCTGTTGCAAGTAATAAAAAGATTGAGGTCAAGAAACATAAATGTTTTAAAAACTGGTCTGGTAGCTCCACAGCAATGGAAGCCGACGGTGTAGTAGAAGGTTTTAAATGCAGCATAAATATGCATGGCTTGAAATACACCAAACTTATTGGTGATGGCGATAGCAGTGTCATGAGTGCTTTAAACGAAGCATTGCCATATGGCCACTCCACTGCTATACACAAAATAGAATGCAGTAATCATTTATTACGAAATTATTGCACTAAATTGAGAAATTTGACAAAAAAAACTGAAAATAAACAAGGACCTGTCCCTATTATCATGAGGAAATGCCTAAATGATAACATATTGCGACTACGAAAGGCAATTAAAGGAGCAATAGACTTTTCTTCGAAAATGGAAGGGAAAACTTTTACTGAGAAAGTAAATGAATTAAAAAAAGACCTACGAAACGGGCCTTGCCACGTTTTTGGTGAGCATGCCAACTGCAAAACATATTTTTGTAATGGCCCGAAACCAGGCGAAGAAAACTTCATAGGCCAAATGAAAGATTGTGGCTTGTGGTATGACATATACACCGCTATAAGTCCTATTTTAAACAATGCCGAAAGTCTCCTTATGGGGCAAACAAACAATATTGTTGAGCAGTTTAATGCACTAATCGCAAAATTTATAGGAGGCAAACGAATAAATTACTCCCTTCGTGGATCTTATGAGTCCCGTTGCTACGCAGCTGCTACAAAAAGAAACACCGGGAGTCTTGTAGCAACCATGAGTAAAGTATTAACAAAAAATGAAGAACTGGGGACTTACACGCAGAAGTATGAGAAGAGGCAGGCAGAAAAGGCGAAAAGAAAATCAAGCCAAGACAAAAAATCAAAACGAAGAAAACGTATCGCAGGACCCGATGAACATTACGGTGATATCGAAAAAGAACCAGATATGGAAGTTGAGCACTACGAAAAAAGAAAACAAGCACTCTTAGCAGACTTTTCAAAAAGTAAAATAGAACTTGAAAATATCCAAAAAGATACCGTTGGGCAGGCAACGAACCCTGAATGGATCAAACAACGAAAAATACGCCTTACTGCGTCAGTGTTTGGTCAAATATGTAAGAGAAGAGCTGCCACGTCGTGTAAAAATATTATAAAAACACTCTTATATAGCAATTTTAAAGGTAGCGATGCTACTAGATACGGCAATGAGAATGAGCCCATCGCTTTAAAAGAGACTGAAGCTGCACTAGGAGTGCAAGTATCACCTTGTGGGTTATACATCCTCGAGGAACACCAGTATTTAGGCGCGAGTCCCGACGGAGTCATAGACGAAGAAACAATTGTGGAGATCAAATGCCCAGCTTCGGCGGCAAATATGACGCCAACAGAAGCTATTTTAAAGAAAAAAATTACTTTCTGTGTGTTGGACGAAAGTGATCCTCAGAAAATAAAACTGAAGCAAAATCACAACTACTTTTATCAAGTACAAGGTCAGTTAAATATTACAAAAAAAAGATACTGTATCTTCGTGGTGTGGACTCCAAAAGGCATATTATTCGAAAAAATCGAAAAGGATACAGGATTCTGGGAGAGCATATTAAATAAATTGAGAAAATTTTACATGGAATGCATACTACCTGAAATTATAGATCCGCGTCTACCTAGAAAGTTACCGATACGAGAGAGTTCTTAAAAATAAGCGAATTTTCATACTTGTATGTATTAAAAAATAAAACACAATATTGTATGACTTTTTTTATTTTATTCAATACACCCAATCTTCAATGTGTCCAATCAAGTTGATGTTGTAGTCTATAGATATTATACTTTTCACTTCTCATGCTCGTAAAGTTCGTTTTTATGCTGAGATTAAGCGACATAAAATGACTTTTTATGCTCTAGTGCATAAAATAAAATCTTTGTCTAAGACCAAGCTAATCAGGTGTCAACCAGCCACAAACAGAAAGTTTTTAACTTTTTTATTTATTTATATAAAACTAAAAATTAACCAAATCAATCAAAATAAATCAATAAAATAAAAAATAGAATTATGTATATAGTAATTCATGAAAAATAAAAGAAACATAGTAAGTGAACCATTGTTTCCACTGTTGCTATTTCCTCGAATTAATCGAAGTAAAAAGCAGTGTAAAACTCGAGCATTAACCCATTTTTCCCTCGACGTGTCTATCCACCCTCGCCGTACCGGAACGAACGTCTTAAAATCGTAAACGTCGTAAAATGGCTCGTTTTATGCTCTTGTTGTACAATCGACTATTTCACTTCTCATGCTCGTAAAGTGCGTGTTCATGCTGCATCTAGGCAACATACAATAACTTTTTATGCTCTAGTGCATAAAGTAGAATCTTCGTCTAAGGTCAAGGCAATCAAGGTGTGAAACCACAAACAAAAGAGTTTCTACATATTTTTTTATTTTTTTACACCTAAAAATCAATCAAATCGATGAAAATAAATCAATAAAACTAATATAGTAAAGCATGAAAAATAAAAGGTACAAAATAAGTGAACATTTATTTTTACTATTGCTATTTCATTTCTTCGCAAGCGAAGTGAAAAGCAGAGTGTAAAACTCTAGCATTGAGCCCATTTTCCCCTCGACGTTTCTATCCACCCTCGCCGTGGCTCGGGTGGCTATATGAACGTCTCGGGTAAAATTGCTCGTTTTATGCTTTTGTTGTACAATATACTATTTCATCACACTTGCTCGTAAACAGTGTCGTAAGCTGCAGGCTAACTTGGTTGCAGTCCTTAATAAAACCTAAGGGCCTTTTTTTGGCGTTATGAGTTGTTGCGCGTACTAATACTGCTGCGCGCGCAGGTTCTGCACGACTAGCAGGAGGACCTCGTGCACGCATGTCAGGCACATGCTGCGGGAGGCGGAGGGCGGCTGGTAGCTGGCGCTGCCAAGAACTGCACCAGCGGTATCGGCAATTTTTTGTAACAATAATATTTTTCTTTTACACATATACAATTTTACTCGCAAATGTGATGAAAACATTGTAAGTCGCACGGGCGGTACTATAATTATGAACATCGACCTAGTCCTCAGTCTTTGACTTTGAGCTTCTAATACTCTCGTTCGTAATTTCTTATTAACCGCCCTTAAGACATAATGTACTATTACGCCACACCTGGCCATAATGTGAGTTTTACCGCCCGCTATGCGTATGGTAAAACCCACTTTCTGGCAAGGTGAAGACGTAAAATTGTGTACTCACCATGGGCAGTAAAAAAGTTTTACAGCGTAATGTGTAGTGTAATGTACATTTACGTTTTTGGAACGCCAAATAATATCCTAGCCGGTAGCTGCCCTCCCGCGCTGTATATATTATAATCTTGGTCTGGAGATGTTCTACTGTTATATTCTACTTAGATACTGCAATAATTTCACCATTGTATGAAGATATTTTACTGCAATATTGTTACTGTGACATGTCTCTAGCTCCGCCTTCCCGCTAGCGCGCTCTTGCTTTCTTTCTAGCGCCCTGTCTTACTCTAGGTGAAACAACAACATTTTAAAGCGTTAGCGCGTGATCTCAACGCGGAGTTGAGCGCTACTTGCTGCGGACTCTTAATACCCCCTTGCTTCGGTCGTCTCGCACGTGCGACAACATTTGTATGAATGTAGTTTTTGGACACTGAGAAAAAGAGAAATAATTATGAACTGATTACTTTGCTTATCCGCGACCTTATGATAGCTACGTTTATGCAACAAATGTGTGTTCATGCAGTTCCCCCACGCTGTAAGATTGCACACAAATCACAAATCCATCTATCACTACCACCACACTACACTGACGCATTTCGAACTCAACCAGAGCTCATCCTCAGAGCAACACAACCGTTCACCATGCTACCAGATATGTCAGCGCTTCAGCGCATTAGAAGGTTGCTGTAAATTTTTACTGTAAATTTCAACTGTCACAAAAAACTGTCAATATTCCAGGTGAACGTTGTAAACTCGTCGACCTCCTGGAAAGTGACCCTCTTCCTGGAACACAAGGAGAACCAGGAGGAGATCCTGAAGGGCGGCGACGTGGTGCGGCTGTTCCACGCGGAGCAGGAGAAGTTCCTCACCATGGACGAGTACCAGAAGGGGCAACACGTGTTCCTGAGGACGACCGGCCGGTCGGCCGCAACCGCCGCCACCAGCAGCAAAGCGCTGTGGGAGATCGAGGTCAGCGAACTTACTGTGTAATGTACAGCCAGCAGCAGAAGTAGATGAGCACTTGTGGAGCACACTCTTATTACCTTGGCAGTAGAGTCGTGTGTAGAGTGTAGAGCTCATCCACTTCTGCTGTTGACTGTACCAAGTGGCTCTATCCTCTAAATAAAGATAAATAGAACATGTTGATCAGGGCATGTCTAAGCTATGTACAAAGTCTCATGCCACACGCTACAATAGAAAAATATCGTATCGATAGTCGCATAATTGCCGCAAAAAAAAATGCCGCGAAAATTTACTGAGAGACGTGTGAAAAGTCTTTTATCTATCTATCTATTGCACATTTGGGTGGTACGAGGTTACTTTGTCTGTCGCCAGGTGGTGCAGCACGACCCGTGCCGCGGCGGCGCGGGCCACTGGAACTCCATCTTCCGGTTCAAGCATCTCGCCACCGGACATTATCTTGCGGCTGAAGCGTGCGTGCGCCCACCGTTAGTATTTTTTTTAACTAGCTTATAATGTGTCCCACTGCAAGGCAAAAGCCTCCCCTTTCATATTCCACTCGTCTCTATTCTTAGCCAGCTCTTGCCCATGTGACTGGAATCGGTCCAGATCGTCCCGCCATCGCCTTCTAGGTCTGCCTCTTCTCCGGTGCCCGTCGCATGGAACCCAATCGGTGATAACTTTGGCCCAGCGATCCGGATTCATGCGGCAGACGTGACCCGCCCAGTCCCATTTTAATTTCGCGATCTTCATTCCCATATCGACAACTGGAGTTATGGAGCGCAGATCCGTGTTTCTGATTCTAACAGATCTCCGAACACCTACAATACTGCGCTCTATAGCTCGCTGGCAAATCTTGAGTCTGGAATTCTGAGCCTCAGTCAAAGACCAGGTCTGAGCGCCGTAGGTTAGGATGGGCAGGATACACATATCGACGAGCTTGCATTTCAGGATTAAAGGAAGTTACCGTTACCGTTACCGTTAGTATACCTTTTAATATTTATCTTTGCTTTGTATGAAACAGAGTCGCTTTTTGCAGCGTGTCTACATACATAGGTACATACTTATGTATGCTTAGAGATCTTTTAAACAACGCGACGGGTTTTGGATATCATCATATAGAGTGATTTAAGAGCAAGGTTTATATATGTAAATGTAATATACAGGATGTTTGGAATAACGATGTAGGAATTTCAAGGGATGATACACTGTCTAGTATTTGTAATAGATCAAACCCTAAACTGTTTAGTTTAGTATTTAGTTTTTGAGATATTGAACCTTGAAATCAGTGGTTTGAGAACCTGACTACGAAGCTTGAGGTCCCGGGTTCGATCCCTGGTATTTTCTGATGAAAATACGAATGTTTTATTCGAGCCTTGAGTATCTAATATGTATTTAAGTATATATCTATCTATTTAAGTATGTTTAACCGTTGCCTAGTACCTATAACACAAGCTTTGCTAACTTTGGGACTAGGTCAATTCGTGTCAAGTGTGCCGTGACATTATTTATTTATTTATATATTGTATCGTGCTATTTCAGTGACGCCCCGTTGGACTCCGGCGAGCCAGCGTACCAGCTGGTTTCAGTGGCGCACTCCTCGGAAATTGCCACCCTGTTCGAACTAGACCCTACCACCATGACGCACTGCGACACGCCTGTGCCGCAGAGCAGCTATGTCAGGTAAAACTATGTTGTCATCTACACAACCCAACACATGGTGTAAAGAGAATACCAGAAGGTACCATGTCTCTATCCAACTGGACAAATATGAACACAACGTGGTATTTCTTATGTACAGTCAAAGTGTAAAAATTATGAACTGACTTCTGACTGACTAAAGCTTCTTAAATATGTGCCACGGACGATTGTGACTAATAATAAATAAAATAAAATAAATCCGTGGTAACATATTTTTGAGTGGTTCGAACATATATACGTTTTTACATATATTGGCTATACATATGTAGCCTCATAGTAAACGCACATCGAGAAGACTGATTTACGATGTAATACTTCGAAATATACATTAATTTTATTTGTTCTAGAAGTTATTTTATTATTTGATATATTGAATCAAATATTAAAGTAAACTAACCTAAACTAACACAGTATATACATCATACCTAAACTGACAAAATGGCAACTAAATTTAAACATTAGTTCAAATATTAATAAAAAGTAGGAATAAAACTAATTTAAAAATACAATACTATCGTAGTGACCCGCGGCAAGGATCACAGGAAAAAATAATTTTATTATTATTTTTTATTAATCTAGCTTTTACAATATAGTACATTACTGAAAGTAAAGTATATATAAATTCAGAATTAAAAATAGTTATTATTATAAAAGTATATATGTACGAGTACAGCCAATGTTTAGCGGAGAAAAAATAACCACCCGCTGAAATTAGTTTTTACATCTTTCTGTTGAAAAAATGATGATGATTAACAATGACTACGACACTACGACAATACCCCTTCTGGCTTGTAAATTTCTCTTTTGATTACAGATTACAACACTTGTGCACCCACACTTGGTTCACTCTACATCCATCCCATTGACAAGGACGAGGAAAAACCTGTTATGTCCAAGGTAAGTTGACACGCCATTTAACCAATTATTTCATCAGTCAACTAGGAAATGTAGAACTATATTGCGCGTTATATGTTGAACTGTAAATTGGTATAAATTTAAGAACCTTGCAGCAATGTTTATTAGTCCATTTTGGGTTCCAATTGCTGGCCACTTCACTTTTAATTTTGCCCCATTCTCGCTTATGTGGTCTATATTCTTGCCATCCCGTGATAAGTATATTCAAATACATTTTTAACGCAGTAGATTCGTAATTCGAAGTATAGGATCGCCTATGCTGATCGAAAATATTTCCAAACGTCCCTGTCCGTGATATAATCATTAAATTTAGTCCGTTTAAATAATATTCCTTGAAATAATATTTCGGAATAGTTGAAGACACATACATCCTGTATTGCGTCGTCCAGCTGGACGGAGGCCGACGACGAGCCTCTTCTCAGAAAAAACGTTTTACCAATTCCCATACCTGCAGTTTTTTTTTATTCGACTGGATGGCAAACGAGCATGTGGGGCTCCTTGAGGCCTAAGATGGGATACCTCAAGTGCCAGTAATTTCACCGGCTCGTCACAAGTACACTCGCTCAGCTTACGCGCTGTTTACGCAGTTCTTCTTAACCACTCTTCCTCGCTTCGCACATCATCGTACCAACGGAGACCTCGTTTTATGTAAAAACCGCTGAAAATCTGTAGAAATGGGAACCTGCAGTAATGAGAATCTGTACCATTGGTAATCTGTAACACTGGGAATAAGCCTGAAAGAGTATTCTTGTGCTTCTTTCAATTCGTAGTTGTGAAAGAAAGAAAGAAAGAAAGAAAAGTTCATTTTGGCTCCAAAAGTACTAAAACTGACTAGTAGCAACTCATGTAGTTGTGCACAGTTTTCTTAACGTATTTATGTATGTATGTATGTATTAACTCTGTATTGTACAAATAAGTCAACAAACAACAATTGACAAACAATGAAATATATGTACAAAGGCGAACTTATCCCTTTAAGGGACGTTTTCCTTCACCCTTAAGCTCGAGGTAAATTTCGTACGCTCTTGCTTTCCAAAACACCAGGTGGGTTGTTCAGTGGTGAAAGAAGACAAAGAGGCGTTTGCGCTGATATCAGTCTCGCCGAGCGAGGTGCGGGACTTGGATTTCGCCAACGACGCCTGCAAGGTGCTCTCCGCGCTTTCCGGCAAACTGCACAACGGGAATATAGAGCACAACGAGAGAAAGTGAGTGCGAACGAGCTTTTATTTTATTTGCCACAAGAGTTTACCCGCGGCTTCGCACGCGTAAACTATTCGATCTGGTAGTTACATTCATTCATTCATTCATTGAGGTTGAGTTAGAACAACTGTCCAAAATTTCAAGAATCTTAAGCCAGCGGTTGAAATTACAAGATTTTAACCCTATCCCATGGGAATATCTGGATAAAAAGTAGCCTATTTGTTATTCCAGATGTCCAGCTATCTACATACCAAATTTCATCCAAATCCGTCCAGTCATTTTAGCGCGAAGGAGTAGATGTTCAGCTACCTACATACCAAATAACATGACTCTAAGCCTAGCGGTTGTTATTTCGAGATTTTATCCTTATCCCGTGGGAAAATCGGGATAAAAAGTAGCATATTTGTTTATTCCACATGTCCAGCTATATACATACCAAATTTCATCCAAATCCGTCCAGCCGTTTTAGCGTGAAGGAGTAACAAACACACACACACACACACACACACACAAACTTTCACATTTATAATATTAGTAGGATTCACAGGTTGATTTTGAAGACTTGATCGGGACAAATCAATAAATATGTATACATGGTGAAAAAAATCTGTACGATAATCTAACTCGCTTAATGACTGCATTTCCCTGCAGAGATGTGCGAAGATGTGTTGCAAGGAATGTGTTATTCATGTACCAACAGAAACGCTTCATTTACCTCGCGTCGCTCCGCTCAGCTGTTTCCACCAGAGCGGTGCTGTGCGAGGATAGGTAAATGAAGCGATTCTATTGGTTTATGAAAAACACATTCCTCGCATTATCTATTAAAAAAATGTTAAGACCCAGGAGCTTAAAGTAAAAAAAAAAAAAGAAGTTTTTCGGGTATTCAGTATATTTATTGATATTAATTAACACCTTTTATAATCTGTGGCGCACTATGTGATGTGACGTACTGTACTATGTGTTCCAGGGCCCTCACGTCCCTCTTGCAAGACATAGTGTACTTCATAGCGGGCTTCGAGAACGAGCCGAACAAGTCGGAAGCCCTGGAGCTTGTCGTGGAGAACCCGAACAGGGATCGGCAGAAACTACTCCGAGAACAGTACATACTGCGACAGCTGTTTCGCATCCTGCAGGTATTGATCCCTTAGCAAACCAGAGGCGACTACAAAAAAAGGTGGGTTATGAATTTGGTGGATTTTTTTTAATGTAAAATCTAAGTTACAGCTTAAGAGCCTTTACACCTGCTGAGCTGGCAACGTTGCATTTTTGTTAGTTTTTCTTGATTATTCCTTAAAAATTGAATGAAAATTAAAAATGTTTTCTGATAGAACACTTCTTAATATATAAGTTAATGTGTCTACTACGTGTTAATAAGTCTATAACGAATAATTATTGGAGTAGACACATTAACTTGTCAAAGTCAAAGTCAAAATATCTTTATTCAATTTAGGCTATCTTTATTCAAGCACTTATGAATGTCAAAAAAAATCTACCACCGGTTCGGAAAAACCTCTGCTGAAAAGAATCCAGCAAGAAACTCAACGAGGTATATTTTTTTTAAACAGATTTACAATATTATTAAATGATA